>NC_090451.1:22831501-22834001 GCF_031143425.1 Pleurodeles waltl | reverse complement strand
AGAAAGAGAGAGAGAGAGAGAGAGACAGAGGGAGAGAAAGAGAGGCAACGAGAGAGAATAAGACAGAGAGAGAGGAAGAAAGAGAGAGAGGGAGAGAGAGAGAGAAAGAGAGGCATTGAGAGAGGACAAGAGAGAGGAAGAGAGAGGGAGAGAAATACAGGCAACGAGAGAGAAGAAGAGAGAGGGGGAGGAAGAAAGAGAGAGAGAGAGAGAAAGAGAGGCAACGAGAGAGAAGAAGAGACAGGGAGAGGAAAAAAGAGAGAGAGAGGGAGAGAAAGAGAGGCAACGAGAGAGAACAAGAGAGAGACAGGAAGAAAGAGAGCGCGAGGGAGGGAAAGAGAGGCAACGAGAGGGAACAAGAGAGAGGGAGAGGAAGAAAGAGAGAGAGGGAGAGAGAGAAAGAGACGACGGAGAAGAAGAGGGGGAGGAAGAAAGAGAGAGAGAGAAAGAGAGGCAACAAGAGAACAAGAGAGAGGGAGAGGAAGAGGGAAAGAGAGGGAGGCAACAAGAGAGAAGAAGAGAAAGGGAGAGGAAGAAAGAGAGGGAGAGAAAGAGAATGAGAAGCAACGAGAGACAACAAGAGAGAGGGAGAGGAAGAAAAAGAGAGAGGGAGAGAAAGAGAGGGAACAAGAGAGAGGGAGAGGAAGAGAGAGAGAGGGAGAGAAAGAGAGGCAACGAGAGAGAACAAGAGAGAGGGAGAGGAAGAAAGAGAGAGAGGGAGACAAAGAGAGGCAACAAGAGAACAAGAGAAAGGGAGAGGAAGAAAGAGAGAGAGAGGGAAAGAAACAGAGGCAACAAGAGGGAACAAGAGAGAGGGAGAGGAAGAAAGAGAGAGAGGGAGAGAAAGAGAGGCCATGAGAGATAAAAGAGAGAGGGAGAGGAAGAAAGAGAGAGAGAGAGAAAGAGGCAACGAGAGAGAAGAAGAGTGAGAGGAAGAAAGAGAGAGAGAGAGAGGAGGAGAAAGAGAGTCAACGAGAGAGAACAAGAGAGAGGGAGAGGAAGAAAGAGAGAGAGAGGGAGAGAAAGAGAGGTAATGAGAGAGAACAAGAGAGAGAGAGGAAGAAAGAGAGAGAGTGAGAAAGAGAGGCAACGAGAGGGAACAAGAGAGAGGGAGAGGAATAAAGAGAGAGAGAGAGGGAGAGAAAGAGAGGCAACGAGAGAGAACAAGAGAGAGAGAGAGAGAGAGAGAGAGAGAGGAAGAAAGAGAGAGAGAGAGGACGAGAGAAAAAGAGAAGCAATGAGAGAACAAGAGAGAGGGAGAGGAAGAAAGAGAGACAGGGAGAGAAAGAGAGGCAATGAGAGAACAATAGAGGAAGAGAGGAAGAAAGAGAGAGAAGGAGAGAAAGACAGGCAACGAGAGAGAACAAGAGAGAGGGAGAGGAAGAAAAAGAGGGAGAGAAAGAGAAAGAGAAGCAACGAGAGAGAACAAGAGAGAGGGACAGGAAGAAAGAGAGGGAGAGAAAGAGAAAGAGAAGCAACGAGAGAGAACAAGAGAGAGGGAGAGGAAGAAAGAGAGAGAGGTAGAGAAAGAGAAGCTACGAGAGATAACAAGAGAGAGGGAGAGGAAGAAAGAGAGAGAGGGAACAAGAGAGAACAAGAGAGAGGAGGAGGAAGAAAGAGAGAGAGGGAGAGAAAGAGAGGCAACGAGAGAACAAGAGAGAGGGAGAGGAAGAAAGAGAGAGAGGGGGAGATAAAGAGGCAATGAGAGAGAACAAGAGAGATGGAGAGGAAGAAAGAGAGAGAGGGAGAGAAAGGGAGGCAACGAGAGGGAACAAGAGAGAGGGAGAGGAAGAAAGAGAGGGAGAGAAAGAGAAAGAGAAGCAAAGAGAGAGAACAAGAGAGAGGGAGAGGAAGAAAGAGAGAGAGGGAGAGAAAGAGAGGCAACAAGAGATAAAAGAGAGAGGGAGAGTAAGAGAGAGAGGGAGAGAAAGAGGCAACGAGAGATAAAAGAGAGAGGGAGAGGAAGAAAGAGAGAGCGGGAGAGAAAGAGGCAACAAGAGAGAAGAAGAGGGAGAGGAAGAAAGAGAGAGAGAGCGAAAGAAAGAGAGGAGGAGAAAGAGAGCCAACGAGAAGGAACAAGAGAGAGGGATAGGAAGAAAGAGAGAGAGGGAGAGAAAGAGAGGCAACGAGAGGGAACAAGAGAGAGGGAGAGGAAGAAAGAGAGAGAGAGAGGAGGAGAAAGAGAGGCCACGAGAGAGAACAAGAGAGGGGGAGAGGAAGCAAGAGAGAGAGAGAAAGAGAGGCAACGAGAGAGAACAAGAGGGAGAAGAAGAAAGAGAGAGAGAGAAAGAGAGGCAACGAGAGAGAAGATGAGAGAGGGAGAAGAAGAAAGAGAGAGAGAGAGAAAGAGAGGCAATGAGACATAAAAGAGAGATGGAGAGGAAGAAAGAGAGAGGGAGAGAAAGAGAGGCAACGAGAGAGGAGAAGAGAGAGGGGGAGGAAGAGAGAGAGAAAGAGAGGCAACGAGAGAGAACAAGAGAGAGGGACAGGAAGAAAGAGA
>NC_090451.1:22821501-22826501 GCF_031143425.1 Pleurodeles waltl | reverse complement strand
AGGAAGAAAGAGAGAGAGAGAGGACGAGAGAGAAAGAGAGGCAACGAGAGAACAAGAGAGAGGGAGAGGAAGAAAGAGAGAGAGGGGGAGATAAAGAGGCAATGAGAGAGAACAAGAGAGAGGGAGAGGAAGAAAGAGAGACAGGGAGAGAAAGAGAGGCAATGAGAGAACAATAGTGAGGGAGAGGAAGAAAGAGAGAGAAGGAGAGAAAGACAGGCAACGAGAGAGAACAAGAGAGAGGGAGAGGAAGAAAAAGAGGGAGAGAAAGAGAAAGAGAAGCAACGAGAGAGAACAAGAGAGAGGGAGAGGAAGAAAGAGAGGGAGAGAAAGAGAAAGAGAAGCAACGAGAGAGAACAAGAGAGAGGGAGAGGAAGAAAGAGAGAGAGGTAGAGAAAGAGAAAGAGAAGCTACGAGAGATAACAAGAGAGAGGGAGAGGAAGAAAGAGAGAGAGGGAGAGAAAGAGAGGGAACAAGAGAGAACAAGAGAGAGGAGGAGGAAGAAAGAGAGAGAGGGAGAGAAAGAGAGGCAACGAGAGAACAAGAGAGAGGGAGAGGAAGAAAGAGAGGGAGAGAAAGAGAAAGAGAAGCAAAGAGAGAGAACAAGAGAGAGGGAGAGGAAGAAAGAGAGAGCGGGAGAGAAAGAGGCAACAAGAGAGAAGAAGAGGGAGAGGAAGAAAGAGAGAGAGAGAGAAAGAGAGGAGGAGAAAGAGAGCCAACGAGAAGGAACAAGAGAGAGGGATAGGAAGAAAGAGAGAGAGGGGGAAAAAGAGAGGCAACAAGAGAGAAGAAGAGAGAGGGAGAGGAAAAAAGAGAGAGAGAGGGAGAGAAAGAGAGGCAACAAGAGAGAAGAAGAGAGAGAGAGGAAGAAAGAGAGAGGGAGAGGGAGAGTAGGAGAGGAAACAAGAGGGAACAAGATAGAGGGAAAGAAAGAGAGAGAGAGGGAGAGAAAGAGAGGCAACGAGAGAGAACAAGAGGGGGGAGAGGAAGAAAGAGAGAGAGAGAAAGAGAGGCAACGAGAGAGAACAAGGGAGAGAGAGAGGGAGAGAAAGAGAGGCAACAAGAGAGAAGAAGAGAGAGGGAGAGGAAGAAAGAGCGAGAGAGGGAGAGAAAGAGAGGCAATGAGAGAGAAAAGAGAGAGGGAGAGGAAGAAAGAGAGAGAGGGAGAGAAAGAGAGGCAACGAGAGGTAACAAGAGAGAGGGAGACGAAGAAAGAGAGAGAGACAGAAGGAGAAAGAGAGGCAACGAGAGAGAACAAGAGGGAGAGGAAGAAAGAGAGAGAGAGGGAGAGATAGAGAGGCAATGAGAGAGAAAAGAGAGAGGGAGAGGAAGAAAGAGAGAGAGGGAGAGAAAGAGAGGCAACGAGAGGGAACAAGAGAGAGGGAGAAGAAGAAAGAGAGAGAGACAGAAGGAGAAAGAGAGCAACGAGAGAGAACAAGAGGGAGAGGAAGAAAGAGAGAGAGAGAAAGAGAGGCAACGAGAGAGAAGATGAGAGAGGGAGAAGAAGAAAGAGAGAGAGGGAGAGAAAGAGAGGCAACAAGAGAGAAGAAGAGAGAGAGAGGAAGAAAGAGAGAGGGAGAGGGAGAGTAGGAGAGGAAACAAGAGGGAACAAGATAGAGGGAAAGAAAGAGAGAGAGAGGGAGAGAAAGAGAGGCAATGAGAGAGAAAAGAGAGAGGGAGAGGAAGAAAGAGAGAGAGGGAGAGAAAGAGAGGCAACGAGAGGGAACAAGAGAGAGGGAGAGGAAGAAAGAGAGAGAGACAGAAGGAGAAAGAGAGGCAACGAGAGAGAACAAGAGGGAGAGGAAGAAAGAGAGAGAGAGAGGAGGAGAAAGAGAGGCAACGAGAGAGAACAAGAGAGAGGGAGAGGAAGAAAGAGAGAGAGGGAGTGAAAGAGAGGCAACGAGAGAACAAGAGAGAGAGAGAGAGGAAGAAAGAGAGAGAGGGAGAGAAAGGGAGGCAACGAGAGAGAACAAGAGAGAGGGAGAGGAAGAAAGAGAGGGAGAGAAAGAGAAAGAGAAGCAACGAGAGAGAACAAGAGAGAGGGAGAGGAAGAAAGAGAGAGAGAGAAAGGGAGGCAACGAGAGAGAACAAGGGAGAGAGAGAGGGAGAGAAAGAGAGGCAAGAAGAGAGAAGAAGAGAGAGGAAGAAAGAGAGAGAGGGAGGGAAAGAGAGGCAATGAGAGAGAAAAGAGAGAGGGAGAGGAAGAAAGAGAGAGAGGGAGAGAAAGAGAGGCAACGAGAGGGAACAAGAGAGAGGGAGAGGAAGAAAGAGAGAGAGACAGAAGGAGAAAGAGAGGCAACGAGAGAGAACAAGAGGGAGAGGAAGAAAGAGAGAGAGAGAGGAGGATAAAGAGAGGCAACGAGAGAGAACAAGAGAGAGGGAGAGGAAGAAAGAGAGAGAGAGAAAGGGAGGCAACGAGAGAGAACAAGGGAGAGAGAGAGGGAGAGAAAGAGAGGCAACAAGAGAGAAGAAGAGAGAGGGAGAGGAAGAAAGAGAGAGAGAGGGAGAGAAAGAGAGGCAATGAGAGAGAAAAGAGAAAGGGAGAGGAAGAAAGAGAGAGAGGGAGAGAAAGAGAGGCAACGAGAGGGAACAAGAGAGAGGGAGAGGAAGAAAGAGAGAGAGACAGAAGGAGAAAGAGAGGCAACGAGAGAGAACAAGAGGGAGAGGAAGAAAGAGAGAGAGAGAAAGAGAGGCAACGAGAGAGAAGATGAGAGAGGGAGAAGAAGAAAGAGAGAGAGAGAGAAAGAGAGGCAATGAGACATAAAAGAGAGATGGAGAGGAAGAAAGAGAGAGGGAGAGAAAGAGAGGCAACGAGAGAGGAGAAGAGAGAGGGGGAGGAAGAGAGAGAGAAAGAGAGGCAACGAGAGAGAACAAGAGAGAGGGACAGGAAGAAAGAGAGAGAGGGAGAGAAAAGAGGCAACGAGAGGGAACAAGAGAGAGGGAGAGGAAGAAAGAGAGAGAGAGAGGAGGAGAAAGAGAGGCCACGAGAGAGAACAAGAGAGGGGGAGAGGAAGCAAGAGAGAGAGAGAAAGAGAGGCAACGAGAGAGAACAAGAGGGAGAAGAAGAAAGAGAGAGAGAGAAAGAGAGGCAACGAGAGAGAAGATGAGAGAGGGAGAAGAAGAAAGAGAGAGAGAGAGAGAGGAGGAGAAAGAGAGGCCACGAGAGAGAACAAGAGAGGGGGAGAGGAAGCAAGAGAGAGAGAGAAATGGAGGCAAAGAGAGAGAACAAGGGAAAGAGAGAGGGAGAGAAAGAGAGGCAATGAGAAAGAAGAAGTGAGAGGGAGAGGAAGAAAGAGAGAGAGAGAGAGAGAGACAGAGGGAGAGAAAGAGAGGCAACGAGAGAGAATAAGACAGAGAGAGAGGAAGAAAGAGAGAGAGGGAGAGAGAGAGAGAGAAAGAGAGGCATTGAGAGAGGACAAGAGAGAGGAAGAGAGAGGGAGAGAAATACAGGCAACGAGAGAGAAGAAGAGAGAGGGGGAGGAAGAAAGAGAGAGAGAGAGAGAAAGAGAGGCAACGAGAGAGAAGAAGAGACAGGGAGAGGAAAAAAGAGAGAGAGAGGGAGAGAAAGAGAGGCAACGAGAGAGAACAAGAGAGAGACAGGAAGAAAGAGAGCGCGAGGGAGGGAAAGAGAGGCAACGAGAGGGAACAAGAGAGAGGGAGAGGAAGAAAGAGAGAGAGGGAGAGAGAGAAAGAGACGACGGAGAAGAAGAGGGGGAGGAAGAAAGAGAGAGAGAGAAAGAGAGGCAACAAGAGAACAAGAGAGAGGGAGAGGAAGAGGGAAAGAGAGGGAGGCAACAAGAGAGAAGAAGAGAAAGGGAGAGGAAGAAAGAGAGGGAGAGAAAGAGAATGAGAAGCAACGAGAGACAACAAGAGAGAGGGAGAGGAAGAAAAAGAGAGAGGGAGAGAAAGAGAGGGAACAAGAGAGAGGGAGAGGAAGAGAGAGAGAGGGAGAGAAAGAGAGGCAACGAGAGAGAACAAGAGAGAGGGAGAGGAAGAAAGAGAGAGAGGGAGACAAAGAGAGGCAACAAGAGAACAAGAGAAAGGGAGAGGAAGAAAGAGAGAGAGAGGGAAAGAAACAGAGGCAACAAGAGGGAACAAGAGAGAGGGAGAGGAAGAAAGAGAGAGAGGGAGAGAAAGAGAGGCCATGAGAGATAAAAGAGAGAGGGAGAGGAAGAAAGAGAGAGAGAGAGAAAGAGGCAACGAGAGAGAAGAAGAGTGAGAGGAAGAAAGAGAGAGAGAGAGAGGAGGAGAAAGAGAGTCAACGAGAGAGAACAAGAGAGAGGGAGAGGAAGAAAGAGAGAGAGAGGGAGAGAAAGAGAGGTAATGAGAGAGAACAAGAGAGAGAGAGGAAGAAAGAGAGAGAGTGAGAAAGAGAGGCAACGAGAGGGAACAAGAGAGAGGGAGAGGAATAAAGAGAGAGAGAGAGGGAGAGAAAGAGAGGCAACGAGAGAGAACAAGAGAGAGAGAGAGAGAGAGAGAGAGAGAGGAAGAAAGAGAGAGAGAGAGGACGAGAGAAAAAGAGAAGCAACGAGAGAACAAGAGAGAGGGAGAGGAAGAAAGAGAGACAGGGAGAGAAAGAGAGGCAATGAGAGAACAATAGAGGAAGAGAGGAAGAAAGAGAGAGAAGGAGAGAAAGACAGGCAACGAGAGAGAACAAGAGAGAGGGAGAGGAAGAAAAAGAGGGAGAGAAAGAGAAAGAGAAGCAACGAGAGAGAACAAGAGAGAGGGACAGGAAGAAAGAGAGGGAGAGAAAGAGAAAGAGAAGCAACGAGAGAGAACAAGAGAGAGGGAGAGGAAGAAAGAGAGAGAGGTAGAGAAAGAGAAGCTACGAGAGATAACAAGAGAGAGGGAGAGGAAGAAAGAGAGAGAGGGAGAGAAAGAGAGGGAACAAGAGAGAACAAGAGAGAGGAGGAGGAAGAAAGAGAGAGAGGGAGAGAAAGAGACGCAACGAGAGAACAAGAGAGAGGGAGAGGAAGAAAGAGAGAGAGGGGGAGATAAAGAGG
>NC_090451.1:22811501-22814001 GCF_031143425.1 Pleurodeles waltl | reverse complement strand
GCAACGAGAGATAACAAGAGAGAGGGAGAGGAAGAAAAAGAGAGAGGGAACAAGAGAAAGGGAGAGGAAGAGAGAGAGAGGGAGAGAAAGAGAGGCAACGAGAGAGAACAAGAGAGAGTAAGAGGAAGAAAGAGAGAGAGAGAGGGAGAGAAAGAGAGGCAACGAGAGAGAAGATGAGAGAGGGAGAAGAAGAAAGAGAGAGAGAGAGAGAGAGAGAGAAAGAGAGGGAACAAGACATAAAAGAGAGATGGAGAGGGAGAAAGAGAGAGGGAGAGAAAGAGAGGCAACGAGAGAGGAGAAGAGAGAGGGGGAGGAAGAGAGAGAGAAAGAGAGGCAACGAGAGAGAACAAGAGAGAGGGACAGGAAGAAAGAGAGAGAGGGAGAGAAAAGAGGCAATGAGAGGGAACAAGAGAGAGGGAGAGGAAGAAAGAGAGAGAGGAGGAGGAGAAAGAGAGGCAACGAGAGAGAACAAGAGAGGGGGAGAGGAAGCAAGAGAGACAGAGAAAGAGAGGCAACGAGAGAGAACAAGGGAAAGAGAGAGGGGGAGAAAGAGAGGCAATGAGAAAGAAGAAGTGAGAGGGAGAGGAAGAAAGAGAGAGAGAGAGAGGGAGAGAAAGAGAGGCAACGAGAGAGAACAAGACAGAGAGAGAGGAAGAAAGATAGCGGGAGAGAGAGAAAGAGAGGCATTGAGAGAGGACAAGAGAGAGGAAGAGAGAGGGAGAGAAATACAGGAAACGAGAGAGAAGAAGAGAGAGGGGGAGGAAGAAAGAGAGAGAGAGAGAGAGAGAGAGAGAAAGAGAGGCAACGAGAGAGAAGAAGAGACATGGAGAGGAAAAAAGAGAGAGAGAGGGAGAGAAAGAGAGACAATGAGAGAGAACAAGAGAGAGAGAGAGGAAGAAAAAGAGCGCGAGGGAGGGAAAGAGAGGCAACGAGAGGGAACAAGAGAGAGGGAGAGGAAAAAAGGGAGAGAGGGAGAGAAAGAGAGGCAACGAGACATAAAAGAGAGAGGGAGAGGAAGAAAGAGAGAGAGGGAGAGAGAGAAAGAGACGAGGGAGTGGAAGAGGGGGAGGAAGAAAGAGAGAGAGAGAAAGAGAGGCAACGAGAGAACAAGAAAGAGGAAGATGGAGAGAGAGGGAGGCAACAAGAGAGAAGAAGAGAAAGGGAGAGGAAGAAAGATAGGGAGAGAAAGAGAAAGAGAAGCAACGAGAGATAACAAGAGAGAGGGAGAGGAAGAAAAAGAGAGAGGGAACAAGAGAAAGGGAGAGGAAGAGAGAGAGAGAGGGAGAGAAAGAGAGGCAACGAGAGAGAACAAGAGAGTAAGAGGAAGAAAGAGAGAGAGAGAGGGAGAGAAAGAGAGGCAACGAGAGAACAAGAGAGAGGGAGAGGAAGAAAGAGAGAGAGGGAGACAAAGAGAGGCAACGAGAGAACAAGAGAGAGGGAGAGGAAGAAAGAGAGAGAGAGAAAGAAAGAGAGGCAACGAGAGAGAACAAGAGATAGGGAGAGGAAGAAAGAGAGAGAGGGAGAGAAAGAGAGGCCATGAGAGATAAAAGAGAGAGGGAGAGGAAGAAAGAGAGAGAGAGAGAAAGAGGCAACGAGAGAGAAGAAGAGGGAGAGGAAGAAAGAGAGAGAGAGGAGGAGAAAGAGAGTCAACGAGCGAGAACAAGAGAGAGGGAGAGGAAGAAAGAGAGAGGGAGAGAAGGAGAGGCAACAAGAGAGAAGAAGAGAGAGGAAGAAAGAGAGAGAGAGGGAGAGAAAGAGAGGCAACGAGAGAGAACAAGTGAGAGAGAGGAAGAAAGAGAGAGAGAGGGAGAGAAAGAGAGGTAACGAGAGAGAACAAGAGAGAGGGAGAGGAAGAAAGAGAGAGAGAGGGAGAGAAAGAGAGGTAACGAGAGAGAACAAGAGAGAGAGAGAGAGAGAGAGAGAGAGGAAAAAGGAGAGAGAGTGAGTGAGAGAAAGAGAGGCAACGAGAGGGAACAAGAGAGAGGGAGAGGAATAAAGAGAGAGAGAGAGGGAGAGAAAGAGGCAACAAGATAATAAGAGAGGGAAAGGAAGAAAAGAGAGAGGGAGAGAAAGAGAGGCAACGAGAGAACAAGAGAAAGGGAGAGGAAGAAAGAGAGAAGGAGAGAAAGAGAGGCAAGGAGAGAGAGGGAGAGGAAGAAAGAGAGGGAGAGAAAGAGAAGCAACGATAGAGAAGAAAAGAGAGGGAGAGGAAGAACGAGAGAGAGAGAGGGAGAGAAAGAGAAGCAACGAGAGAGAACAAGAGAGAAGGAGAGGAAGAAAGAGAGAAAGGTAGAGAAAGAGAAAGAGAAGCTACGAGAGATAACAAGAGAGAGGGAGAGGAAGAAAGAGAGAGAGGGAGAGAAAGAGAGGGAACAAGAGAGAACAAGAGAGAGGAGGAGGAAGAAAGAGAGAGAGGGAGAGAGAGAAAGAAAGGCAACGAGAGAACAAGAGAGAGGAGGAGGAAGAAAGAGAGAGAGGGAGAGAAAGAGAGGCAACGAGA
>NC_090451.1:22541501-22809001 GCF_031143425.1 Pleurodeles waltl | reverse complement strand
GAAAGAGAGGGAACGAGAAAGAAGAAGAGAGAGAGAGAGGAAGAAAGAGAGAGAGAGGGAGAGTAGGAGAGGCAACAAGAGGGAACAAGATAGAGGGAAAGAAAGAAAGAGAGAGAGAGGGAGATAAAGAGAGGCAACAAGAGAGAACAAGAGAGAGGGAGAGGAAGAAACAGAGGAAGAGGGAGAGAAAGAGAGGTAGTGAGAGAGAACAAGAGAGAGGGAGAGGAAGAAAGAGAAGGGGAGGGAGAGAAAGAGAGGCAACGAGAGAACCAGAGAGAGGGAGCGGAAGAAAGAGAGAGGCAACAAGAGAGAATAAGAGGGAGGGAGAGGAAGAAAGAGAGGGAGAAAAAGAGAAAGAGAAGCAACAAGAGAAAACAAGAGAGAGGGAGAGGAAGAAAGAGAGAGAGGGAGAGAAAGAGGCAACAAGAGAATAAGAGAGAGGGAGAGGAAGAAAGAGGGAAGGAGAGAAAGAGAAAGAGAAGCAATGATAGAGAAGAAAAGAGAGGGAGAGGAAGAACGAGAGGGAGAGAGGGAGAGAAAGAGAGGCAACAAGAGAGAAGAAGAGAGAGGGAAAGGAAGAAAGGGAGGGAGAGAAAAAGAAAGAGAAGGAACGAGAGAGAACAAGAGAGAGAGAGAGGAAGAAAGAGAGAGAGGGAGAGAAAGAGAGGCAACGAGAGAACAAGAGAGAGGGAGAGGAAGAAAGAGAGAGAAGGAGAGAAAGAGAGGCAATGAGAGAGAACAAGAGAGAGGGAGAGGAAGAAAGAGAGGGAGAGAAAGAGAAAGAGAAGCAACGATAGAGAAGAAAAGAGAGGGAGAGGAAGAACGAGAGAGAGAGAGGGAGAGAAAGAGAGGCAACAAGAGAGAAGAAGAGAGAGGGAAAGGAAGGAAGGGAGGGAGAGAAAAAGAAAGAGAAGCAACGAGAGAGAACAAGAGAGAGAGAGGAAGAAAGAGAGAGAGGGAGATAAAGAGAGGTAACAAGAGAGAGGAAGAGAGGAGAGGAAGAAAGAGAGAAAGGGAGAGAAAGAGAGGCAACAAGAGATAAAAGAGAGAGGGAGAGGAAGAGAGAGAGGGAGAGAAAGAGAGGCAACGAGAGATAAAAGAGAGAGGGAGAGGAAGAAAGAGAGAGGGAGAGAAAGAGGCAACGAGAGAGAACAAGAGAGAAGGAGAGGAAGAAAGAGAGAGAGAGGGAGAGAAAGAGAGGCAACGAGAGAACAAGAGAGAGGGAGAGGAAGAAAGAGAGAGAGGGAGAGAAAGAAAAAGAGAAGCAACGAGAGATAACAAGAGAGAGGGAGAGGAAGAAATAGAGAGAGAGGAGGAGAAAGAGGGGCAACGACAGAACAAGAGAGATGGAGAGGAAGAAAGAGAGAGAGGGAGAGAAAGAGAGGTAACGAGAGAGAACAAGAGAGAGAGAGGGAGAGAAAGAGAGGCAACGAGAGAACAAGAGAGAGGGAGAGGAAGAAAGAGAGAGAGAGAGAGGACGAGAGGTAACGAGAGGGAACAATAAAGAGGGAGAGGAAGAAAGAGCGAGAGAGGGAGAGAAAGAGAGGCAACGAGGGAACAAGAGAGAGGGAGAGGAAGAAAGAGAGAGAGAGAGGGAGAGAAAGAGAGGCAACGAGGGAACAAGAGAGAGGGAGAGGAAGAAAGAGAGAGAGGGAGAGGACGAGAGGCAACGAGAGAGAGGAAGAGTGAATGAGAGAGAGAGGGGGAGAAAGAGAGAACGAGAGAGAGAGGAAGCAAGAGAGGGAGGCAGCAACAAGAAGAACATGAGAGAGGTAGAGAAAGAGAAAGAGAAGCTACGAGAGATAACAAGAGAGAGGGAGAGGAAGAAAGAGAGAGAGGGATAGAAAGAGAGGGAACAAGAGAGAACAAGAGAGAGGAGGAGGAAGAAAGAGAGAGAGGGAGTGAAAGAGAGGCAATGAGAGAGAAAAGAGAGAGGGAGAGGAAGAAAGAGAGAGAGGGAGAGAAAGAGAGGCAACGAGAGAACAAGAGAGAGGGAGAGGAAGAAAGAGAGAGAGGCAACAAGAGAGAAGAAGAGGGAGGGAGAGGAAGAAAGAGAGGGAGAGAAAGAGAAAGAGAAGCAACGAGAGACAACAAGAGAGAGGCAGAGGAAGAAAGAGAGAGAGGGAGAGGACGAGAGGTAACGAGAGAGAACAATAGAGAGGGAGAGGAAGAAAGAGCGAGAGAGGGAGAGAAAGAGAGGTAACGAGAGAGAGGAAGCAAGAGAGAGGGAGAGGAAGAAACAGAGGAAGAGGGAGAGAAAGAGAGGTAGTGAGAGAGAACAAGAGAGAGGGAGAGGAAGAAAGAGAGAGAGGGAGAGGACGAGAGGCAACGAGAGGGAACAAGAGAGAGGGAGAGGAAGAAAGAGCGAGAGAGGGAGAGAAAGAGAGGCAACGAGAGAACAAGAGAGAGAGAGAGGAAGAAAGAGAGAGAGGGAGAGAAAGAGAGGCAACGAGAGAGAACAAGAGAGAGGGAGAGGAAGAAAGAGAGAGAGGGAGAGAAAGAGAGGCAACGAGAGAGAGGAAGAGTGAATGAGAGAGAGAGGGGGAGAAAGAGAGAACGAGAGAGAGAGGAAGCAAGAGAGGGGGAGGAAGAACGAGAGAGAGAGAGGGAGAGGACGAGAGGTAACGAGAGAGAGGAAGAGTGAATGAGAGAGAGAGGGGGAGAAAGAGAGAACGAGAGAGAGAGGAAGCAAGAGAGGGAGGCAGCAACAAGAAGAACATGAGAGAGGGTGGGAAAAGAAAAGAGAGTCGGAGCAGAAGAGAACGGGACAAAGGGAAAGAGCAGGAGAGAACGAAAGAAAGAGGGGAGCAAGAGAGGGGGGAGCAGGAGAGCGCGAGAGAGCGGGCAGAGAAAGGGAGAGGTAGGGAGAGAGGGGCGCTGTGCTGGTCAGTGACAGGCCCCCGGCTCACAGACTACAGAAGAGACAGTCGGAGAGACAGCGCACAGTCCACGATAGGAGCAGCGCTGGAGAGGCGAGGGGGAGCGGGTTTGGGGTGAGAAGAGTGAAGGGGAAGGAGGGAGTCACGGGACAGCCGGGCTGGGGAGGAGAGAGACGGAGAGGGACGCCCATGGGCGGAGAGGCGTGGGAGCTGAATCCAGGAGACTGCAAGGAAAAGGGCAGAGACTCCGGCGCAGAAGAGACGGTCAGAGGGAGAGACCCAAAAGTCTTGGGCAGAGAGGACGAGCCCTGAGTCACGGAGGGAGGGATGGAGGAGTGAGGGGCGACGGCGGAGGTGGGGGTCGGAGAGAGTGAAGAGTGAACTCAGAGAGGAGGGGCTACTGAATTGGAAGAGGGAGGGTTTCTGGATCCGAGAGGGGGGAGAGGCGCTGCTTGCCTGAGCCAGAGAGGGAAAGGAAAGAGGAGTGAGGGAGAGACGGGCGCAGAGGATTGGAGAGGTTGTATTTAGAGGGAGGGTGCTGGACCCCGAGGGAGGGTCTGCTCTCTGAGATGGGGGTTGTATTTAGAGGGAGGGTGCTGGACCCCGAGGGAGGGTCGGCTCTCTGAGATGGGGGTTGTACTTAAAGGGAGGGGTGGACTCTGAGGAAGGGTCTTTTTTCTGAGATTGGGGGTTGTATTTAGAGGGAGGGGTTCTGGACCCTGGGGGAGGGTCTGCCTCTCATATGGGGGGGGGGGTTGTATTTAGAGGGAGGGTGCTGCATCCTGAGGGAGGGTCTGCTCTCTGAAATGGGGGTTGTATTTAGAGGGAGGGTGCTGGACACCGAGGGAGGGTCTGCTCCCTGAGATGGGGGCTGTATTTAGAGGGAGGGTGCTGGACCCCGAAGGAGGGTCTGCTCTCTGAAATGGGGGTTGTATTTAGAGCGAGGATACTGGAACCCGAGGGAAGGTCTACCCTCTGAGATGGGGGTTGTATTTAAAGGGAGGGGTGCTGGACCCTGGGGGAGGGTCTACTCTCTGAGATGGGGGTTGTATTTGGAGGGAGGAGTGCTGGACTCTAAGGGAGGGTCTGATCTCTGAGATGGGGGTTGTACTTAGAGGGAGGGTGCTGGACCCCGAGGGAGGGTCTGCCCTCTGAGAAGGGGGCTGTACTTAGAGGGAGGGTGCTGGACCCCGAGGGAGGGTCTGCCCTCTGAGATGGGGGTTGTATTTAGAGGGAGGGGTGCTGGACCCTGGAGGAGGGTCTACTCTCTGAGATTGGGGTTGTATTTGGAGGGAGGAGTGCTGGACCCTGGGGGAGGGTCTGCTCTCTGAGATGGGGGTTGTATTTGGAGGGAGGGGGGCTGGACCCTGGGGGAGGGTCTGCTCTCTGAGATGGGGGTTGTATTTGGAGGGAGGGTGCTGGACCCTGGGGGAGGGTCTGCTCTCTGAGATGGGGGTTGTATTTAAAGGGAGGGGTGCTGGACCCTGGGGGAGGGTCTGCTCTCTGAGATGGGGGTTGTACTTAGAGGGAGGGGTGCTGGACCCTGGGGGAGGGTCTGCCCTCTGAGATGGGGGTTGTATTTAAAGGGAGGGGTGCTGGACCCTGGGGGAGGGTCTGCTCTCTGAGATGGGGGTTGTACTTAGAGGGAGGGGTGCTGGACCTTGGGGGAGGGTCTGCCCTCTGAGATGGGGGTTGTATTTAAAGGGAGGGTGCTGGACCCTGGGGGAGGGTCTGCTCTCTGAGATGGGGGTTGTATTTAGAGAGAGGGTGGTTGACTCTGAGGGAGGGTCTGCTCTCTGAGATGGGGGTTGTACTTAGAGGGAGGGGTGCTGGACCCTGGGGGAGGGTCTGCTCTCTGAGATGGGGGTTGTACTTAGAGGGAGGGGTGCTGGACCTTGGGGGAGGGTCTGCCCTCTGAGATGGGGGTTGTATTTGGAGGGAGGGGTGCTGGACCCTGGGGGAGGGTCTGCTCTCTGAGATGGGGGTTGTATTTGGAGGGAGGGTGCTGGACCCTGGGGGAGGGTCTGCTCTCTGAGATGGGGGTTGTATTTAAAGGGAGGGGTGCTGGACCCTGGGGGAGGGTCTGCTCTCTGAGATGGGGGTTGTACTTAGAGGGAGGGGTGCTGGACCTTGGGGGAGGGTCTGCCCTCTGAGATGGGGGTTGTACTTAGAGGGAGGGTGCTGGACCCTGGGGGAGGGTCTGCCCTCTGAGATGGGGGTTGTACTTAGAGGGAGGGGTAGACTCTGAGGGGCGGTGCTGATGGACAGCTCCCCACTCATGTCTCTGCTTTACTCAGGGGACAAGTTCCTCAGATGGCAGCTGAACAGCCAAGCGCTGGACTGAACCTGAGACCCCCGCACCTCACCGGGGGGGCACCTTATACTCTCAGCCACCCCCCCACGCCTGTGCCAGCCTGGGCTGTGCAGCACTCACTCCCAGCAGCACGTGGGTCGCCCTGCGCCGCTCTCCGTCCCTCTCCACGCACGTGCACCAGCGCCCCTGCACCCTTGGAAGCCTTCACGCGCCTGCCTGTGCCAGCCTTCACCCACTGTGCCAGCCTTCACTGCCGTCTCAGACTCTCAGCCTGCGCCAGCCTTTCTCGGCCTATGCCAGTCTCGGTGCTCCTGCACACGCGGACCTGCGCTCCTCCGCCTCTGGAGGCCTCCCCCCGGCTGCATTTACCTGTGCCAGTCTTCACCACCTGTGCCAGGCTCACTCAGCCCATGCCAGCCTTCCATAGCCTGCCCTTGACTTCCTCAACCTGTGCCAGTCTCTGTTCTCCAGTACCCCGATGGACCAGCGCTCCTCCGCCTCTGTGCCAGCCTTCACCACCTGTGCCAGGCTTCATCTGACTGTGCCAGCTTCGCTTGAGCACTACTTCACTCTCCAGCGTCAACGCGGGTCGTCGTAAGCCGTTCTCCGTCCTCCTGTAGCCACGCGCCCGCGCCATCCTTCCCAGAGGTGCCATCCGTTCTCCGCCTGTGCCACCCTCTGCTCTCCTGCACCCACGTGGACCGGCGCTCCTCCACTTCGACACCTTCTTCCAAGTTCACTTGCTTTAGCCAGTCTTTGCCCGCCGGTGGCACCCTCTCCCCGCCTCTGCTAGACGTCCTCAGCCCGTGCCAGCCTCGCTCACCTGCATGCGCGTGCGGTAGCTTTCGTTCACCTGTGCCCAACTTTGCCCACCTCTACCAGGCTTTACCCGCCTGTGGAAACTTTTGACCATCCGTGCCAGCTTTCATTACCTGTCTCGGCCATCCTTCTTCTTCTGCACGCCCTGCTGCACCCTTCCTCCACCGTCAATCATCTCTGCCAGCCCCCCGACACATGTGCCAGTTTGCTACACCTGCGCCAGCCGGCTGCTCCTGAATGGGGCGCCCGCGCCCAGCGCCCCCCACCGTGGCCATGTGGACAGCCTCTGCCAGCCCAGAGCTGGGCAACGAGTCCTTCCCGCTCAACGAGTCGTACCCGGGCAGATGGCACTCGGAGGGCAACGGCACGGACCCTCGCAGCCCCCCCAGGCTGGTGGACGCCTGGCTCGTGCCCCTCTTCTTTGCCATGCTGATGGTGGTCGGACTAGCGGGCAACTCCCTGGTGATCTACGTCATCTCCAAGCACAAACAGATGAGGACCGTCACCAACTTCTATATAGGTAAAGGGGTCCGGGAGCGGGTCCTGGGGGGCCGGGGGATGAGGGCACAGGACGGGGCTCCGGAAATGGAGGGACGAGCCGTCGGGGGGGGGGGGGGGGGGCACAGAAGGGAGAGAACTGCAGGCAGGGATGGGAGAGTGAGTGCTGACAAGGAGGGGAGAGCGCAGACAAAGAGGGTGAGTGCTGACAAGGAGGGAGAGCGCTGACAAGGAGGGGAGGGCGCTGACAAGGAGGGGAGAGCGCAGACAAGGAGGGTGAGTGCTGACAAGGAGGGAGAGCGCTGACAAGGAAGGGAGAGTGAGTGCTGACAAGGAGGGGAGAGTGCAGACAAGGAAGGGAGAGCGCTGACAAGGAAGGGAGAGCGCTGACAAGGAGGGGAGAGTGCTGACAAGGAGGGGAGAGTGCTGACAAGGAGGGAGAGTGCCGACAAGGAAGGAGAGCGCAGACAAGGAGGGTGAGTGCTGACAAGGAAGGGAGAGCGCTGACAAGGAGGGGAGAGAGCGCTGACAAGGAGGGAGAGAGTGCTGACAAGGAGGGTGAGTGCTGACAAGGGAGGAGAGCGCTGACAAGGAAGGAGAGCGCTGACAAGGAGGGGGAGTGCTGACAAGGAAGGGAGAGCGCTGACAAGGAGGGAGAGTGCCGACAAGGAAGGGAGAGCGCTGACAAGGAAGGAGAGAGTGCTGACAAGGAAGGGAGAGAGCGCTGACAAGGAGGGAGAGAGTGCTGACAAGGAGGGAGAGTGCCGACAAGGAAGGAGAGCGCTGACAAGGAAGGAGAGCGCTGACAAGGAGGGGGAGTGCTGACAAGGAAGGGAGAGCGCTGACAAGGAGGGAGAGTGCCGACAAGGGAGGAGAGTGCTGGCAAGGAAGGGAGAGTGCTGAGGGAGAGTGCCGACAAGGATGGAAGAGAGTGCAGACAAGGAAGGGAGAGCGCTGACAAGGAAGGGAGAGCGCTGACAAGGAAGGGAGAGTGCAGACAAGGAGGGAGAGTGCTGGCAAGGAAGGGAGAGAGTGCAGACAAGGAGGGGAGAGCGCAGACAAGGAGGGGAGAGCGCAGACAAGGAAGGGAGAGCGCAGACAAGGAAGGGAGAGAGTGCAGACAAGGAAGGGAGAGTGCAGACAAGGAAGGGAGAGCGCTGACAAGGAAGGGAGAGCGCTGACAAGGGAGGAGAGTGCTGGCAAGGAAGGGAGAGTGCTGAGGGAGAGCGCTGACAAGGAGGGAGAGCGCCGACAAGGAGGGGAGAGTGCCGACAAGGAAGGGAGAGCGCTGACAAGGAAGGGAGAGAGTGCAGACAAGGAGGGAGAGCGCAGACAAGGAAGGGAGAGAGTGCTGACAAGGAAGGGAGAGCGCTGTCAAGGAAGGGAGAGCGCAGACAGGGAAGGGAGAGCGCTGACAAGAAAGGGAGAGAGTGCAGACTAGAAGGGAGAGTGCAGACAAGGAAGGGAGAGCGCTGACAAGGAAGGGAGAGCGCTGACAAGGGAGTGAGAGCGCTGACAAGGAAGGCACAGCGCAGATAAGGAAGGGAGAGCGCTGACAAGGAAGGGAGAGCGCTGACAAGGAAGGGAGAGTGCAGACAAGGAAGGGAGAGCGCAGACAAGGAAGGGAGAGCGCTGACAAGGAAGGGAGAGCGCTGACAAGGGAGGGAGAGCGCTGACAAGGAAGGCACAGCGCAGATAAGGAAGGGAGAGCGGTGACAAGGGAGGAGAGTGCTGGCAAGGAAGGGAGAGTGCTGAGGGAGAGTGCCGACAAGGAGGGGAGAGTGCCGACAAGGAAGGGAGAGCGCAGACAAGGAAGGGAGAGCGCTGACAAGGGAGGGTGAGAGTGCTGACAAGGAGGGAGAGTGCTGACAAGGAGGGAGAACGCAGACAAGGAAGGGAGAGCGCTGACAAGGGAGGAGAGTGCTGGCAAGGAAGGGAGAGTGCTGAGGGAGAGTGCCGACAAGGAAGGGAGAGCGCTGACAAGGAAGGGAGAGAGTGCAGACAAGGAGGGAGAGCGCAGACAAGGAAGGGAGAGCACTGACAAGGAAGGGAGAGCGCAGACAAGGAAGGGAGAGCGCAGACAAGGAGGGAGAGCGCAGACAAGGAGAGGAGAGTGCTGACAAGGAAGTGAGAGCGCAGACAAGGAAGGGAGAGTGCAGACAAGGAAGGGAGAGCGCAGACAAGGAAGGGAGAGTGCAGACAAGGAAGGGAGAGCGCAGACAAGGAGGGAGAGCGCAGACAAGGAGAGGAGAGTGCTGACAAGGAAGGGAGAGTGCAGACAAGGAAGGGAGAGTGCAGACAAGGAAGGGAGAGCGCTGACAAGGAAGGGAGAGTGCAGACAAGGAACGGAGAGAGTGCAGACAAGGAGGGAGAGTGCAGACAAGGAAGGGAGAGTGCAGACAAGGAAGGGAGAGCGCAGACAAGGAAGGGAGAGCGCTGACAAGGAGGGGAGAGTGCAGACAAGGAAGGGAGAGTGCAGACAAGGAGGGAGAGCGCTGACAAGGAGGGGAGAGTGCAGACAAGGAAGGGAGAGTGCAGACAAGGAGGGAGAGTGCTGGCAAGGAAGGGAGAGAGTGCAGACAAGGAGGGGAGAGCGCAGACAAGGAAGGGAGAGTGCAGACAAGGAGGGGAGAGCGCAGACAAGGAAGGGAGAGTGCAGACAAGGAAGGGAGAGAGTGCAGACAAGGAGGGAGAGTGCTGACAAGGAAGGGAGAGTGCAGACAAGGAAGGGAGAGTGCAGACAAGGAGGGAGAGCGCAGACACGGAAGGGAGAGCGCAGACACGGAAGGGAGAGAGTGCCGACAACGAAGGGAGAGTGCAGACAAGGAAGGAAGTGAGAGCGCAGACAAGGAGGGAGAGCGCAGACAAGGAAGTGAGAGCGCAGACAAGGAGGGAGAGCGCTGACAAGGAGTGAGAGTGCTGACAAGGAGGGAGAGCGCAGACAAGGAAGGGAGAGCGCAGACAAGGAAGGGAGAGCGCTGACAAGGAAGGGAGAGTGCAGACAAGGAAGGGAGAGAGTGCAGACAAGGAAGGGAGAGTGCAGACAAGGAAGGGAGAGAGTGCAGACAAGGAGGGGAGAGCGCAGACAAGGAGGGAGAGTGCAGACAAGGAAGGGAGAGCGCAGACAAGGAGGGAGAGCGCAGACAAGGAAGGGAGAGCGCAGACAAGGAGGGAGAGCGCTGAAAAGGAGGGAGAGCGCAGACAAGGAGGGAGAGTGCAGACAAGGAAGGGGGAGTGCAGACAAGGAAGGGAGAGTGCAGACAAGGAGGGAGAGTGCTGGCAAGGAAGGGAGAGCGCAGACAAGGAAGGGAGAGCGCAGACAAGGAAGGGGGAGTGCAGACAAGGAAGGGAGAGTGCAGACAAGGAAGGGAGAGCTACGACAAGGAAGGGAGAGCGCAGACAGGGAAGGGAGAGCGCAGACAAGGAGGGGAGAGCGCAGACAAGGAGGGAGAGCGCAGACAAGGAAGGGGGAGTGCAGACAAGGAAGGGAGAGTGCAGACAAGGAAGGGGGAGTGCAGACAAGGAAGGGAGAGTGCAGACAAGGAAGGGAGAGTGCAGACAAGGAAGGGAGAGCGCTGACAAGGAGGGGAGAGCGCAGACAGGGAAGGGAGAGCGCAGACAAGGAGGGGAGAGCGCAGACAGGGAGGGAGAGTGCAGACAAGGAAGGGAGAGTGCAGACAAGGAAGGGAGAGCGCAGACAAGGAAGGGGGAGTGCAGACAAGGAAGGGAGAGTGCAGACAAGGAAGGGAGAGTGCTGACAAGGAAGTGAGAGCGCAGACAGGGAAGGGAGAGCGCAGACAAGGAGGGAGAGTGCAGACAAGGAAGGGGGAGTGCAGACAAGGAAGGGAGAGCGCAGACAAGGAAGGGAGAGCGCTGACAAGGAGGGGAGAGCGCAGACAGGGAAGGGAGAGCGCAGACAAGGAGGGAGAGCGCAGACAAGGAAGGGAGAGCGCAGACAAGGAAGGGAGAGTGCAGACAAGGAAGGGAGAGCGCAGACAAGGAAGGGGGAGTGCAGACAAGGAAGGGAGAGTGCAGACAAGGAGGGAGAGTGCAGACAAGGAGGGAGAGTGCAGACAAGGAGGGAGAGCGCAGACAAGGAGGGAGAGCGCAGACAAGGAAGGGAGAGCGCAGACAAGGAGGGAGAGTGCAGACAAGGAAGGGGGAGTGCAGACAAGGAAGGGAGAGTGCTGACAAGGAAGGGAGAGCGCTGACAAGGGAGGGTGAGAGTGCTGACAAGGAAGGGAGAGCGCTGACAAGGAAGGGAGAGCGCAGACAAGGAGGGAGAGCGCTGAAAAGGAGGGAGAACGCAGACAAGGAGGGAGAGCGCAGACAAGGAGGGAGAGCGCAGACAAGGAGGGAGAGCGCAGACAAGGAAGGGAGAGCGCAGACAAGGAGGGGAGAGTGCTGACAAGGAAGTGAGAGCGCAGACAAGGAAGGGAGAGTGCAGACAAGGAAGGGAGAGTGCAGACAAGGAAGGGAGAGCGCTGACAAGGAAGGGAGAGCGCAGACAAGGAAGGGAGAGCGCAGACAAGGAGGGGAGAGTGCTGACAAGGAAGTGAGAGCGCAGACAAGGAAGGGAGAGCGCAGACAAGGAAGGGAGAGTGCAGACAAGGAAGGGAGAGCGCAGACAAGGAGGGGAGAGCGCTGACAAGGAGGGAGAGCGCTGACAAGGAGGGAGAGTGCAGACAAGGAAGGGAGAGTGCAGACAAGGAGGGAGAGTGCTGGCAAGGAAGGGAGAGAGTGCAGACAAGGAGGGGAGAGCGCAGACAAGGAAGGGAGAGTGCAGACAAGGAGGGGAGAGCGCAGACAAGGAAGGGAGAGTGCAGACAAGGAAGGGAGAGAGTGCAGACAAGGAGGGAGAGAGCTGACAAGGAAGGGAGAGTGCAGACAAGGAAGGGAGAGTGCAGACAAGGAGGGAGAGCGCAGACACGGAAGGGAGAGCGCAGACACGGAAGGGAGAGAGTGCCGACAAGGAAGGGAGAGTGCAGACAAGGAAGGAAGTGAGAGCGCAGACAAGGAGGGAGAGCGCAGACAAGGAAGTGAGAGCGCAGACAAGGAGGGAGAGCGCTGACAAGGAGTGAGAGTGCTGACAAGGAGGGAGAGCGCAGACAAGGAAGGGAGAGCGCAGACAAGGAAGGGAGAGCGCTGACAAGGAAGGGAGAGTGCAGACAAGGAAGGGAGAGAGTGCAGACAAGGAAGGGAGAGTGCAGACAAGGAAGGGAGAGAGTGCAGACAAGGAGGGGAGAGCGCAGACAAGGAGGGAGAGTGCAGACAAGGAAGGGAGAGCGCAGACAAGGAGGGAGAGCGCAGACAAGGAAGGGAGAGCGCAGACAAGGAGGGAGAGCGCTGAAAAGGAGGGAGAGCGCAGACAAGGAGGGAGAGGGCAGACAAGGAGGGAGAGTGCAGACAAGGAAGGGGGAGTGCAGACAAGGAAGGGAGAGTGCAGACAAGGAGGGAGAGCGCTGGCAAGGAAGGGAGAGCGCAGACAAGGAAGGGAGAGCGCAGACAAGGAAGGGGGAGTGCAGACAAGGAAGGGAGAGTGCAGACAAGGAAGGGAGAGCTACGACAAGGAAGGGAGAGCGCAGACAGGGAAGGGAGAGCGCAGACAAGGAGGGGAGAGCGCAGACAAGGAGGGAGAGCGCAGACAAGGAAGGGGGAGTGCAGACAAGGAAGGGAGAGTGCAGACAAGGAAGGGGGAGTGCAGACAAGGAAGGGAGAGTGCAGACAAGGAAGGGAGAGTGCAGACAAGGAAGGGAGAGCGCTGACAAGGAGGGGAGAGCGCAGACAGGGAAGGGAGAGCGCAGACAAGGAGGGGAGAGCGCAGACAGGGAGGGAGAGTGCAGACAAGGAAGGGAGAGTGCAGACAAGGAAGGGAGAGCGCTGACAAGGAGGGAGAGTGCAGACAAGGAAGGGAGAGTGCAGACAAGGAAGGGAGAGCGCTGACAAGGAAGGGAGAGCGCAGACAGGGAAGGGAGAGCGCAGACAAGGAGGGAGAGTGCAGACAAGGAAGGGGGAGTGCAGACAAGGAAGGGAGAGTGCAGACAAGGAAGGGAGAGCGCTGACAAGGAGGGGAGAGCGCAGACAGGGAAGGGAGAGCGCAGACAAGGAGGGAGAGCGCAGACAAGGAAGGGAGAGCGCAGACAAGGAAGGGAGAGTGCAGACAAGGAAGGGAGAGCGCAGACAAGGAAGGGGGAGTGCAGACAAGGAAGGGAGAGTGCAGACAAGGAGGGAGAGTGCAGACAAGGAGGGAGAGTGCAGACAAGGAGGGAGAGTGCAGACAAGGAGGGAGAGCGCAGACAAGGAAGGGAGAGCGCAGACAAGGAGGGAGAGTGCAGACAAGGAAGGGGGAGTGCAGACAAGGAAGGGAGAGTGCTGACAAGGAAGGGAGAGCGCTGACAAGGGAGGGTGAGAGTGCTGACAAGGAAGGGAGAGCGCTGACAAGGAAGGGAGAGCGCAGACAAGGAGGGAGAGCGCTGAAAAGGAGGGAGAACGCAGACAAGGAGGGAGAGCGCAGACAAGGAGGGAGAGCGCAGACAAGGAGGGAGAGCGCAGACAAGGAAGGGAGAGCGCAGACAAGGAGGGGAGAGTGCTGACAAGGAAGTGAGAGCGCAGACAAGGAAGGGAGAGTGCAGACAAGGAAGGGAGAGTGCAGACAAGGAAGGGAGAGCGCTGACAAGGAAGGGAGAGCGCAGACAAGGAAGGGAGAGCGCAGACAAGGAGGGGAGAGTGCTGACAAGGAAGTGAGAGCGCAGACAAGGAAGGGAGAGCGCAGACAAGGAAGGGAGAGTGCAGACAAGGAAGGGAGAGCGCAGACAAGGAGGGGAGAGCGCTGACAAGGAGGGAGAGCGCTGACAAGGAGGGAGAGGGCAGACAAGGAGGGAGAGTGCAGACAAGGAAGGGAGAGCGCTGACAAGGAGGGAGAGGGCAGACAAGGAGGGAGAGTGCAGACAAGGAGGGGAGAGCGCTGACAAGGAGGGAGAGCGCTGACAAGGAGGGAGAGGGCAGACAAGGAGGGAGAGTGCAGACAAGGAGGGGAGAGCGCTGACAAGGAAGGGAGAGAGTGCAGACAAGGAAGGGAGAGCGCAGACAAGGGAGGGAGAGTGCAGACAAGGAGGGAGAGCGCAGACAAGGAAGGGAGAGCGCAGACAGGGAAGGGAGAGTGCAGACAAGGGAGGAGAGCGCAGACAAGGAAGGGAGAGCGCAGACAAGGAGGGAGAGCGCAGACAAGGAAGTGAGAGCGCAGACAAGGAGGGAGAGCGCAGACAAGGAAGGGAGAGAGTGCAGACAACGAGGGGAGAGCACAGACAAGGAGGGAGAGAGTGCAGACAAGGAGGGAGAGTGCAGACAAGGAAGGGAGAGAGTGCAGACAAGGAGGGAGAGTGCAGACAAGGAGGGAGAGAGTGCAGACAAGGAGGGGAGAGCGCAGACAAGGAGGGAGAGCGCTGAAAAGGAAGGGAGAGCGCAGACAAGGAGGGAGAGCGCAGACAAGGAAGGGAGAGCGCAGACAAGGAAGGGAGAGAGTGCAGACAAGGAGGGGAGAGCGCAGACAAGGAGGGGAGAGTGCAGACAAGGAGGGAGAGCGCTGACCAGGAAGGGAGGGCCGGGCACGTTGTTTCTCTGCTTGTGCAAACTGTGTGACCCTAGACAGATATTTTATGTGGCATCTCCACCTTTTTGTTTATTTTTAGTTATGAGCGCACTTTAAATCCTTGAGCTCGGGATGTGCACTGCACAAGCACTGCTTATTTGTGATTTAATAGACTGTAGCGTTGCTCCATCTATAATAAGAATCTAGGCCACGTTTGGGGCTTACATGACTACTGACTTGTCTCAGTTCACAGTGGCGGTGTTGTTGGGGGGGACGAGCTCTGACAGTTTCTAAAAACTATCACTTTTAATAAACCTCTCTCTAAGCAGTGATATCACCTGATGTACTAAGGTAAAACACTTCCACATGTTAAAGACGGAGACTTTTTTGAATTTTTAGGAGATTGCATCTTATTGTCACATTGTGTTTGTTGAACAGTATACATGCCAAATGCTTTCATGGCTGGAGACACGCACGACTCTTACTGCCACGCCAGACCTCTCGCTCGCTCGCCGGTTAACTTGCCCGGGTGCTGCCCTCTGGTTGTGACTTGGGCTCAGTATGTGGGGTCATCAGTCTCTTGTAAGTGATTTGTAAAATCTGAGGGCTAGAGACATAGATCCCTGCCAGCATGCACCAGTCTAACAGCTCCATCATCATGGCTTCTTGTAGCAGAGATAACGCAGTGTGTGCGGTGAAAACTCAATAGCTTCAGGAGGGGTGTTTGGGGGGTGACACCCCTGAAGTGCATTCTTAGTTTGCTATTTGGGTCTGGGGTCGCTGAGTTGGGTCAGCTATGTTGATGCTGTTTTTTTCAATTATGTTTTAACTTGTTCATATTTTTGGATCAGGGTCTTACATGTATATAGTGACTGATTTACCAAAACTGTGGCAAATGTTCACCCATAGATGCTCTTCTTGAGTGGGTACAGAATGAAGTACTTTTTGGAATTCACAAACATTGGCAGTAGAAGGCTCAGCAATCTGTGCCAGTCCCAAGTTTCCAGGCATACAGCTGGCATCAAACACCCGAAAGGTGATGGGGTGAATGCTTGCAAATACTTTAACCAGTGGTAAATGCACGGGTCAGCATGAGGACTCCGACCCTGTGCTGACCCTGTTTCTCAAGACAACACTCCATCCTGAACCTTGGTGATCTCATTCTTCCACCCTGCAGCCCACTGCATTTTTAGTTGGGAAATTTGAGATTCACCCCCCAAATCTCACTGAGTTGTGCTTCTGCTCCCTGCCTCTAGTAGCTGCTCACTTCAGGAGGGGGAGCCCCCTCCTTCCTCTATAGGTGAAGTTGCCCTTCCCTTCTATAGGTGATGTCTCTTCCCTGCCTCTCTAGATGAACCTCACTCCTGTGATCACAGAGTCTGTCAGTGCAACCCTGACCTATGTCCTATGCTGGCTGTCGCCCGCAGTGTAGAGCAGCCTGTTCCCCAGTGTCCGAGCCTGTGGCGGTGCCTGTGGGCGGTGGGCGGGGTGCAGAAGGGTGTCCCCCTGGACAACTCCTCAGCTGAAGTGGAACCACTGATGGACTAGACCCGAGGTCGGTGCAGCTAGAGAGCACAGGCCGGGAGCCAGGCTGAAATGTGCGCCCCGTGCACTCCCAAGGCCCTTAAACCCCGTGCTACAGGAACTGGGAGACCTTAACCCTGGACAGAGGTGGCACATGTCACCACCCCTGTATCACACAAACTGATAACTGCCAGTCACTCCACTCTTACAGAAAACTGCTGCAAACTCTAGCTGCAGACACAAAATATGTACCTCCAGATGCAACAGTTAGCACTGCCTCACAGTAAAGTTAACTCGAAAGAAAGCCAGCGTCAGGATGCCATTGTCTACATCATGCGTAGGGTCTGATTACGAGTCAGGAGACGCGCTATCCCTTCCTGGGGTCATGGCCCGGTGTTCAGGAGACGCGCTATCCCTTCCTGGGGTCATGGCCCGGTATTCAGGAGACGCGCTATCCCTTCCTGGGGTCATGGCCCGGTGTTCAGGAGACGCGCTATACCTTCCTGGGGTCATGGCTGGCCCGGTGTTCAGGAGACGTGCTATCCCTTCCTGGGGACATGGCCCGGTGTTCAGGAGACGCGCTATCCCTTCCTGGGGTCATGGCCCAGTGTTCAGGAGACGCGCTATCCCTTCCTGGGGTCATGGCTGGCCCGGTGTTCAGGAGACGCGCTATCCCTTCCTGGGGTCATGGCTGGCCCGGTGTTCAGGAGACGCGCTATCCCTTTCTGGGGTCATGGCCTGGTGTTCAGGAGACGCGCTATCCTTTCCTGGGGTCATGGCCCGGTGTTCAGGAGACGCGCTATCGCTTCCTGGGGTCATGGCCTGGTGTTCAGGAGACGCGCTATCCCTTCCTGGGGTCATGGCCCGGTGTTCAGGAGACGCGCTATTCCTTCCTGGGGCCATGGCTGGCCGGTGTTCAGGAGACGCGCTATCCCTTCCTGGGGTCATGGCCTGGTGTTCAGGAGACGCGCTATCCCTTCCTGGGGCCATGCTGGCCCGGTGTTCAGGAGACGTGCTATCCCTTCCTGGGGTCATGGCCCGGTGTTCAGGAGACGTGCTATCCCTTCCTGGGGTCATGGCCTGGTGTTCAGGAGACGCGCTATCCCTTCCTGGGGTCATGGCTGGCCCGGTGTTCAGGAGACGCGCTATCCCTTCCTGGGGTCATGGCCCGGTGTTCAGGAGACGCGCTATCCCTTCCTGGGGTCATGGCCCAGTATTCAGGAGACGCGCTATCCCTTCCTGGGGTCATGGCTGGCCCGGTGTTCAGGAGACGCGCTATCCCTTCCTGGGGTCATGGCTGGCCCGGTGTTCAGGAGACGCGCTATCCCTTCCTGGGGTCATGGCCTGGTGTTCAGGAGACGCGCTATCCCTTCCTGGGGCCATGGCTGTCCCGGTGTTCAGGAGACGCGCTATCCTTTCCTGGGGTCATGGCCCGGTGTTCAGGAGACGCGCTATCCCTTCCTGGGGTCATGGCCCGGTGTTCAGGAGACACGCTATCCCTTCCTGGGGCCATGGCTGGCCGGTGTTCAGGAGACGCGCTATCCCTTCCTGGGGTCATGGCCCGGTGTTCAGAAGACGCGCTATCCCTTCCTGGGGCCATGCTGGCCCGGTGTTCAGGAGACGCGCTATCCCTTCCTGGGGTCATGGCCTGGTGTTCAGGAGACGCGCTATCCCTTCCTGGGGTCATGGCCCGGTGTTCAGGAGACGCGCTATCCCTTCCTGTGGTCATGGCTGGCCCGGTGTTCAGGAGACGCGCTATCCCTTCCTGGGGTCATGGCTGGCCCGGTGTTCAGGAGATGCGCTATCCCTTCCTGGGGTCATGGCCCGGTGCTCAGGAGATGCACTATCCCTTCCTGGGGTCATGGCTGGCCCGGTGTTCAGGAGACGCGCTATCCCTTCCTGGGGTCATGGCCCGGTGTTCAGGAGACGTGCTATCCCTTCCTGGGGTCATGGCCCGGTGTTCAGGAGACGCGCTATCCCTTCCTGGGGCCATGCTGGTCTCGTGTTCAGGAGACGCGCTATCCTTTCCTGGGGTCATGGCCCGGTGTTCAGGAGACGCGCTATCCCTTCCTGGGGTCATGGTTGGCCCGGTGTTCAGGAGATGCGCTATCCCTTCCTGGGGTCATGGCTGGCCCGGTGTTGAGGAGACGCGCTATCCCTTTCTGGGGTCATGGGTCGGTGTTCAGGAGATGCGCTATCCCTTCCTGGGGTCATGGCCCGGTGTTCAGGAGGAGCGGTATCCCTCCTGGGGACCACAACTGGTCCTGTGTTCCAAATCTACTGGAAATCACACAAGGATTTGGATGCAACAGTGGTCAACCCTCAGCTCGTGGTCCTTTTTCTCTGCCATGGGGGGCCATACATTGAACCCCATTGCCACAACTCTACTTTCCTTTCCCCTCCCTACCCTCTCAACCCTCCCCCTACTGTAATTTAAGCTCCTGGACACATTTACCACCTGCCTAGATCAGATGGAAATGTGTGCAATAATCCACAGTGAACAGCAATTCCTCATTTCAAGGGGATTAACTCCTAAGAACAGGAATTCCATGAGGCGGACCAGGATTTCCATGTGGTATTCATCGATACTCGTAACTGGGCCTCTACAAACGTTACGCATGCAAACCTGATTATTACATTACTAAGGCATAAGTCAAGCACTTGGGCCACAGTTGCTGCTCATGCTCAGAGTAGCTGTGATGACGCCTCAAGGTCACGCGGTCTGACATTGCCCCCCTGCTCGCCCTCACAAGCTGCATCCTCAAGGAAGACGGGTCTAGGATGGGGAGGTGCCTTCGTTCAGCGCCTTCCCACCTGAAGCATCTTCGACCTTATCTGGGTGGGCGTTTGAAGGAGGGAGAGAATTTTCTGAACCATGAAGGTTTGCAAGTTGGCAGTCGGTGGTGTTGGGCAAAGAGAGTGCACTTTTGTCGAGACACGAGTGTCGCCTGCGTACATCTGGAGATGGATCTCCGACTAGTGTGCTGTTGGGCCAAGGGAGACATGTGGCAGGTAGAGGGTGGTGGGGACAGAGCAGAGCCTTGTGGGACACCCCTCTTCAGTCCGCGAGGCCCATGCGAGTTAGAGTACTCCGGGGGATCCCTGGTCAGCAGAACAGCAGCTAGCCGCCTCCTGGAGGCTGATGAGATGTCCCACCAGGAGGTCTGCGGGGCGGCATCTCTTCCTCTGACGCACTGGTTGCAGGGGCTGCAGGACCACGTGTTCTTCGCCGTGATCTGCCAGAATTGTTTGCAGCGTTACTTGGGTAGGAGACACTAAACTCTGACAGCGGTTTCCCTGGGCCTGGGGTCTGCAGTGGTTGCCCTGGTCCTGTCTTTGCCTTAGCGGGGTGCACACCCCGTTTAACCAGCAGCCCGAGATCCCTTTGAAGGGCACCGGTGTCCGTTGCTCTCTTTAGAATTCTTTACAAACTTTAGATGAACGGGAAGTGCCTTCATAGACCTTCTAGGCACATCACAAGTCTGCCCGCGTCCCAGATTAATTTTGGCTTCAGATGGAGAGCTGCGCATTGTCTACATGTATGGAATTGAAAATTGGGTTCTGCGAATGTGGTGAAGACCAAATGGAACACAAAGACTCCTTTGAGGTGCCAGGGCTGCCCTCATGGGGAGTGGTGAAAGGGGGCAGGGACAGACTCGCCTCCCTTCTAGACCGAGAGCAGAATCTGGAATTCGTACCTGATGAGGCTGATTTCTGTGTAATCCCCACTCGTGCAGGGATATGCAGGGAGACCCTGATGCAGGGAGATGCAGGGAGATCCTGATGCAGGAGGTGCAGGGAGATCCTGATGCAGGGAGATGCAGGGAGATCCTGATGCAGGAGGTGCAGGGAGATCCTGATGCAGGGAGATGCAGGGAGATCCTCGTGCAGGGAGGTGCAGTGAGATCCCGATGCAGGGAGATGCAGGGAGATCCTGATGCAGGGAGATGCAGGGAGTTCCTTGTGCAGGGAGGTGCAGGGAGATCCCGATGCAGGGAGATGCAGGGAGATCCTGATGCAGGGAGGTGCAGGGAGATCCCAATGCAGGGAGATCCTGATGCAGGGAGATGCAGGGAGATCCTGATGCAGGAGGTGCAGGGAGATCCTGATGCAGGGAGATGCAGGGAGATCCTCGTGCAGGGAGGTGCAGTGAGATCCCGATGCAGGGAGATGCAGGGAGATCCTGATGCAGGGAGATGCAGGGAGATCCTCGTGCAGGGAGGTGCAGGGAGATCCCGATGCAGGGAGATGCAGGGAGATCCTGATGCAGGGAGGTGCAGGGAGATCCCGATGCAGGGAGATGCAGGGAGATCCTGATGCAGGGAGATGCAGGGAGTTCCTCGTGCAGGGAGGTGCAGGGAGATCCCGATGCAGGGAGATGCAGGGAGATCCTGATGCAGGGAGGTGCAGGGAGATCCTGATGCAGGGAGATGCAGGGAGATCCTCGTGCAGGCAGATGTTTCTTGGGTCCTTCATTCCTGCCGCGGCATCAAGCCTCAGGACATCTGCTCAGGATGAGTGGTCATCCCTGGAGCATTGCGCGGGTAGGTGAGATCCTGGGTGGTCATCCGTGCCCCTCTTGGCGGGTTTGGCGGAGCTTGCAGCTCTGGGCACCGCACAGCACATTCCTTCCTGTTTAGAAAGCTTCAGTTGACTTGTCATTTAGTGAGTCTCCTGTTAAGTGAATTGAGGGCGGACAGACATCTAAAGAAGCCTTCTTGCCAGGGCGCCTGCTTGCCTGAAAGAAATGCAAATATGCACTGTTAATCTGCAAATGTAAAGGATGCTTGGGAGCCGGTACTGATCGAATCACTGGAAGCTTTGTAATGACAAAGATTTATTCTTCTTCAGTGGTAGTAAAAAGCGTTAACAACTGAACTGTGAAGTGCATGCTTTTAATTGTAATTGTATCTACACAATGTTAACTACCCCTAAGGAGGTATTGAAGGGACAGTCTGCATATTACTAAAATCTATATTTTGGAAGTACTATTTTATGGTAAAACCTTTTGCACATTTTTAGTAGTTTATTTTATACTGTGTGTAATGCAAATATAAAATAAAGACATACATAGTCACAGTGCTTTCTGTCCTCTCCCGTTACACACAGACCTCTGCAGTGCATTAACTAATAGAAGCTTCAAAATGCCCTACAGTGCCTTGCCCACTGAGTAACAACTTTCATTTATTTATTTTTCATTTAAGCTTGCTGTTATTTTATATGTAGCTACCTGACGGTGAAAGACCTAAAAAACATACAGAATATTTTGGAGCTTATTTATGAGAGGCTTGCATCACCGAAGCATCACTTTTTTTGACGCTTCGGCAGCACAAGCCTGTCAGCCACCCTACATGGCTGTGCATGGCCTCATAGATTTGGAGTAAGACAAAGCAGCACAAGCCGCTGCGTTGTCTACCCTGCACCAAGGAGGCATCCCATGGGCGTTGCGGTGGCTGGTCCCACGCAGCACGCATAGATTTTGACACTGCACCAGGTTTTCAAAATCATGTGAACTGGAGCAGTGCCAAAATCTTACGCCTCCCCAGAGCAGACGTAATGAGGAGAAATGTTTTCATTTCTCCTGTTTTGTTCCTCTTTCCATGTGTGTTGCATTCTGCCGCACAAACAGAAAGTAGAAAATGCATCTCAGGAATGTTTTTGTGCATCCTGCATTCGCGCTAGGCAGCAATTTGTGTGCCAGCACAGGGGAAACGACAGGAATGGATTGTATTTCATAAATACGGTTCATTCCTGCCCTTTTATATTGGTGCAGGGCAGTGTAGCAAGAAGACTTGTGGCTCTGCCCTACACCACTTCCTCATAAATGAGGACATTTGTTTTTAGCCACACCTTTGACCACTCCACTACACTCACTGACGTTTGGTTTGCTAAATATTGTTTAATATTATTTCTTCACCGTAAAAATGATTTGCCGTGGGAACTTGGGGCATTTATAGTTGTCGAAGATGAGGAGTACCATGTTCTAGAAGTTTTTTTCAGGAGGGGGTCCTTACACCTAAAAGGTTTTGAGAGGGGGTCCCGGTATCAAAAAGTTTGAAGACCTCTGCTCTAGACATTCTGCTGCGTTCCCCTCCAGGCTTCCCCATGCGCCCACGCAGTGCTTAATTTGTAAATAAAAAGGTGCCGGAGCCCAAAGCCCTCCTCTTAAACATGCAGCTGCTGCAATTAAATGTGTGAACACGAATACTGAGGCAGCCTAATCTTAAAGCCATCTCGGGCCTCTTAAATCTATATAAAGTCACTCCCTGCCCCTTCAGCTCACTCTTGCAGCTTTCTACTTTCTCCCTTTGTGACGTTTTTTCGTTTTTCTCTTCCTCCGTCTGTCCCATATGTGTCTTTTGCTCGCAGCAAATGCTTGAGGCTGAAGAATAAGCCCTGGCCCTCAAAATTAAGTGGCGGTGCTCAGCACCGGAAACAATAAGCACAAATTAAGCACTGCGCCCACGTCAGAGATGCTGAGTAAATGAGAACCCCTGGTCAGGCTTCCTGTGGTCCATCGTCTTCTGCTGGAAGGGATGCCACTGCTCACTGCTTTCAGGCCCAGGTGTACCCCCGGTGAAGCCTTTCTGTTCGTCCGTGTGCGCTGGGGTTTGTAGGGCAGTCACGCCACACCAGGGGCGCCTGGAGGGACAGCGGGAGACTGACCCCATCCTCTGGACCAGGGCACTCGCTGGGAGGAGGCCCTACCCTGGCCTCGGGGTGCCGCAGAGCAGGGGGGAGGGGGGGGTTCAGGCGCCTCGGGGCCTTCAAGGGATGTGCTTCAGGGCTTGGTGGAACGAATGCTCCAGGCTGAGCATGGCTGGACGCTGCCTGGATGGCGCTCGGGTTCAAGGACGCCGATCACCACATTTTACCGGAATCTGCATTTTCTGGGGTACAAAACAAGCAACCTGTAAAACGGGGCTACGGTGCAGGCAAGTGGGGGTGGAAGCTGGGTCAAGCAGCGTGCTGGCAGTAATGCTGGCAGGGGAACGGGCCTTTATGTTTAATAGCAGTGAGGTGTCTGGCACGACAGTAGTACCAGGGGTGTGAGGTGTCTGGCACGACAGTGGTTTGCTGCATTCCAAGGCTGTGAGGTGTCTGGCATGACAGTGGTACCAGGGCTGTGAGGTGTCTGGCATGACAGTGGTACCACGGCTGTGTGGTGTCTGGCATGGCAGTGGTACCAGGGTTGTGAGGTGTCTGGCATGACAGTGGTACCAGGGCTGTGTGGTGTCTGGCATGGCAGTGGTACCAGGGCTGTGAGGTGTCTGGCATGACAGTTGTACCAGGGCTGTGTGGTGTCTGGCATGACAGTGGTACCAGGGCTTTGAGGTGTCTGGCATGGCAGTGGTACCAGGGCTGTGTGGTATCTGGTATGACAGTGGTACCAGGGCTTTGAGGTGGCTGGCATGGCAGTGTTACCAGGGCTGTGTGGTATCTGGCATGACAGTGGTAACAGGGCTGTGAGGTGTCTGGCATGACAGTGGTACCAGGGCTGTGTGGTGTCTGGCATGGCAGTGGTACCAGGGTTGTGAGGTGTCTGGCATGACAGTGGTACCAGGGCTGTGTGGTGTCTGGCATGGCAGTGGTACCAGGGCTGTGAGGTGTCTGGCATGACAGTGGTACCAGGGCTGTGTGGTGTCTGGCATGACAGTGGTACCAGGGCTTTGAGGTGTCTGGCATGACAGTGGTACCAGGGCTGTGTGGTATCTGGTATGACAGTGGTACCAGGGCTTTGAGGTGTCTGGCATGGCAGTGTTTCCAGGGCTGTGTGGTATCTGGCATGACAGTGGTAACAGGGCTGTGAGGTGTCTGGCATGGCAGTGGTACCAGGGCTGTGTGGTATCTGGGATGACAGCGGTACCAGGGCTGTGTGGTATCTGGCATGACAGCGGTACCAGGGCTGTGAGGTGTCTGGCATGACGGTGGTACCAGGGCTGTGTGGTTTCTGGCATGACGGTGGCACCAGGGCTGTGTGGTGTCTGGCATGGCAGTGGTACCAGGGTTGTGAGGTATCTGGCATGACAGTGGTACCAGGGCTGTGAGGTGTCTGGCATGGCAGTGGTACCAGGGCTGTGTGGTATCTGCTATGACAGTGGTACCAGGGCTGTGAGGTGTCTGGCATGGCAGTTGTACCAGGGCTGTGTGGTATCTGGTCTGACAGTGGTACCAGGGTTGTGAGGTGTCTGGCATGACAGTGGTACCAGGGCTGTGTGGTGTCTGGCATGGCAGTGGTACCAGGGCTGTGAGGTGTCTGGCATGACAGTGGTACCAGGGCTGTGTGGTGTCTGGTATGACAGTAGTACCAGGGCTTTGAAGTGTCTGGCATGACAGTGGTACCAGGGCTGTGTGGTATCTGGTATGACAGTGGTAACAGGGCTGTGAGGTGTCTGGCATGGCAGTGGTACCAGGGCTGTGTGGTATCTGGGATGACAGCGGTACCAGGGCTGTGTGGTATCTGGCATGACAGCGGTACCAGGGCTGTGAGGTGTCTGGCATGACGGTGGTACCAGGGCTGTGTGGTTTATGGCATGACTGTGGCACCAGGGCTGTGATGTGTCTGGCATGGCAGTGGTACCAGGGCTGTGTGGTATCTGGTATGACAGTGGTACCAGGGCTGTGAGGTGTCTGGCATGGCAGTGGTACCAGGGCTGTGTGGTATCTGGTCTGACAGTGGTACCAGGGCTGTGAGGTGTCTGGTATGACAGTGGTACCAGGGCTGTGAGGTGTCTGGCATGACAGTGGTACCAGGGTTGTGTGGTATCTGGTATGACAGTAGTACCAGGGCTTTGAGGTGTCTGGCATGACAGTGGTACCACGGCTGTGAGGTGTCTGGCATGGCAGCGGTACCAGGGCTGTGTGGTATCTGGTATGCCAGCGGTACCAGGGCTGTGTGGTATCTGGCTTGACAGTGGTACCAGGGCTGTGAGGTGTCTGGCATGGCAGTGGTACCAGGGCTGTGTGGTATCTGGTCTGACAGTGGTACCAGGGCTGTGAGGTGTCTGGTATGACAGCGGTACCAGGGCTGTGAGGTGTCTGGCATGGCAGCGGTACCAGGGCTGTGTGGTATCTGGTCTGACAGTGGTACCAGGGCTGTGAGGTGTCTGGTATGACAGCGGTACCAGGGCTTTGAGGTGTCTGGCATGACAGTGGTACCAGGGCTGTGAGGTGTCTGGCATGGCAGCGGTACCAGGGCTGTGTGGTATCTGGTATGCCAGCGGTACCAGGGCTGTGTGGTATCTGGCTTGACAGTGGTACCAGGGCTGTGAGGTGTCTGGCATGGCAGTGGTACCAGGGCTGTGTGGTATCTGGTCTGACAGCGGTACCAGGGCTGTGAGGTATCTGCTATGACAGTGTTACCAGGGCTGTGTGGTATCTGGCATGACAGTGGTAACAGGGCTGTGAGGTGTCTGGCATGACAGTGGTACCAGGGCTGTGTGGTGTCTGGCATGGTAGTGGTACCAGGGTTGTGAGGTGTCTGGCATGACAGTGGTACCAGGGCTGTGAGGTGTCTGGCATGACAGTGGTACCAGGGCTGTGTGGTGTCTGGTATGACAGTAGTACCAGGGCTTTGAAGTGTCTGGCATGACAGTGGTACCAGGGCTGTGTGGTATCTGGTATGACAGTGGTAACAGGGCTGTGAGGTGTCTGGCATGGCAGTGGTACCAGGGCTGTATGGTATCTGGGATGACAGCGGTACCAGGGCTGTGTGGTATCTGGCATGACAGCGGTACCAGGGCTGTGAGGTGTCTGGCATGACGGTGGTACCAGGGCTGTGTGGTTTATGGCATGACGGTGGCACCAGGGCTGTGATGTGTCTGGCATGGCAGTGGTACCAGGGCTGTGTGGTATCTGGTATGACAGTGGTACCAGGGCTGTGAGGTGTCTGGCATGGCAGTGGTACCAGGGCTGTGTGGTATCTGGTCTGACAGTGGTACCAGGGCTGTGAGGTGTCTGGCATGGTAGTGGTACCAGGGTTGTGAGGTGTCTGGCATGACAGTGGTACCAGGGCTGTGAAGTGTCTGGCATGACAGTGGTACCAGGGCTGTGTGGTGTCTGGTATGACAGTAGTACCAGGGCTTTGAAGTGTCTGGCATGACAGTGGTACCAGGGCTGTGTGGTATCTGTTATGACAGTGGTAACAGGGCTGTGAGGTGTCTGGCATGGCAGTGGTACCAGGGCTGTGTGGTATCTGGGATGACAGCGGTACCAGGGCTGTGTGGTATCTGGCATGACAGCGGTACCAGGGCTGTGAGGTGTCTGGCATGACGGTGGTACCAGGGCTGTGTGGTTTATGACATGACGGTGGCACCAGGGCTGTGATGTGTCTGGCATGGCAGTGGTACCAGGGCTGTGTGGTATCTGGTATGACAGTGGTACCAGGGCTGTGAGGTGTCTGGCATGGCAGTGGTACCAGGGCTGTGTGGTATCTGGTCTGACAGTGGTACCAGGGCTGTGAGGTGTCTGGTATGACAGTGGTACCAGGGCTGTGAGGTGTCTGGCATGACAGTGGTACCAGGGTTGTGTGGTATCTGGTATGACAGTAGTACCAGGGCTTTGAGGTGTCTGGCATGACAGTGGTACCAGGGCTGTGAGGTGTCTGGCATGGCAGCGGTACCAGGGCTGTGTGGTATCTGGTATGCCAGCGGTACCAGGGCTGTGTGGTATCTGGCTTGACAGTGGTACCAGGGCTGTGAGGTGTCTGGCATGGCAGCGGTACCAGGGCTGTGTGGTATCTGGTCTGACAGCGGTACCAGGGCTGTGAGGTGTCTGGCATGGCAGCGGTACCAGGGCTGTGTGGTATCTGGTCTGACAGCGGTACCAGGGCTGTGAGGTGTCTGGCATGGCAGCGGTACCAGGGCTGTGTGGTATCTGGTCTGACAGTGGTACCAGGGCTGTGAGGTGTCTGGTCTGACAGCGGTACCAGGGCTGTGAGGTGTCTGGCTTGACAGTGGTACCAGGGCTGTGAGGTGTCTGGCATGGCAGTGGTACCAGGGCTGTGTGGTATCTGGTCTGACAGCGGTACCAGGGCTGTGAGGTGTCTGGCTTGACAGTGGTACCAGGGCTTTGAGGTGTCTGGCATGGCAGTGGTACCAGGGCTGTGTGGTATCTGGTCTGACAGTGGTACCAGGGCTGTGAGGTGTCTGGTATGACAGTAGTACCAGGGCTTTGAGGTGTCTGGCATGACAGCGGTACCAGGGCTGTGAGGTGTCTGGTATGACAGTGGTACCAGGGCTGTGTGGTATCTGGCATGGCAGCGGTACCAGGGCTGTGTGGTATCTGGTCTGACAGTGGTACCAGGGCTGTGAGGTGTCTGGTATGACAGTAGTACCAGGGCTTTGAGGTGTCTGGCATGACAGCGGTACCAGGGCTGTGAGGTGTCTGGCATGACAGCGGTACCAGGGCTGTGAGGTGTCTGGTATGACAGTGGTACCAGGGCTGTGTGGTATCTGGCTTGACAGTGGTACCAGGGCTGTGAGGTGTCTGGTCTGACAGCGGTACCAGGGCTGTGAGGTGTCTGGTCTGACAGCGGTACCAGGGCTGTGAGGTGTCTGGCATGGCAGCGGTACCAGGGCTGTGGGGTGTCTGGCATGGCAGCGGTACCAGGGCTGTGGGGTGTCTGGCATGACAGCGGTACCAGGGCTGTGAGGTGTCTGGCTTGACAGTGGTACCAGGGCTGTGAGGTGTCTGGCATGGCAGTGGTACCAGGGCTGTGTGGTATCTGGTCTGACAGCGGTACCAGGGCTGTGAGGTGTCTGGCATGGCAGCGGTACCAGGGCTGTGTGGTATCTGGTCTGACAGTGGTACCAGGGCTGTGAGGTGTCTGGTATGACAGCAGTACCAGGGCTTTGAGGTGTCTGGCATGACAGCGGTACCAGGGCTGTGAGGTGTCTGGTCTGACAGCGGTACCAGGGCTGTGAGGTGTCTGGTATGACAGCGGTACCAGGGCTGTGAGGTGTCTGGTATGACAGCGGTACCAGGGCTGTGAGGTGTCTGGTATGACAGCGGTACCAGGGCTTTGAGGTGTCTGGCATGACAGCGGTACCAGGGCTGTGAGGTGTCTGGTATGACAGTAGTACCAGGGCTGTGAGGTGTCTGGTCTGACAGCGGTACCAGGGCTGTGAGGTGTCTGGCATGGCAGCGGTACCAGGGCTGTGGGGTGTCTGGCATGACAGCGGTACCAGGGCTTTGAGGTGTCTGGCATGACACTGGTGATTTACATACCAGGGGGATGTTGGCACGGGCATCATGGCAGGACCTGTAATACGATGGACAATCTTACTCTCGGAGGCCGGGGGGGCATATAATTGTCCCTGCGCGTGGACTAGCCCATGGACAGCAGCACCCCACCCCGGGAGCCCCGTACCCCGCTACTGTCTCCTCTCACACCCGCAGCGGTGCCCAGTAGGAGCATCGCTGACTCCCATGCCAGGCGGGAGTTTGCAGAGGCGCGTTAGCGCTGTATGGCAGCGCGGCTGGCAGGCTGGCATTCCGCATCACGTCATTAGCAGCACAAAGTGCTTTAAACTGGCATTGGGGCGCTGGTGATGTCACGTCCTTAGGTAGATTTTAAAGCTGCTGTTGTTGCCGCAGCCCTGGATTTAGAACGATCTTCTAATCAGAGCCCGCGCTATCTCGGATTGGCAGACCTTCGCCTCTTGTGCCCATATTTGCCAGCTGGGCACATCTTTATAATATCTATGCACCTGACTCTCTGCTTTGCATAAATGTTGCCCCTGCGGGTCATGACTGAAGCAGAACGTTTTGAGTATTTAATCAGTGCAGGAAGCGCCCTCTGTGGGGCACTGGCATGAAGTGCACCGTGCAGGGTCCAGAGGATGCCCCACTGGTGCTGCAGGGGCAGAAGTGGGTAGGACTCATGCTCTATTTGTGGGGCAGTACTTAGGCTTACCAGAGGGTAGGGTCGAGCATTTGTTGTGCTCCCAGAGGCAATAATGTGGCACACAGTCAAAGAATACATCTGAGACCAATTTAGAAAAATACTTTTGTTTATATATATTTCAAACCCAAGACTTCATAATCAGGTAAGTACTTTTTCAAGCACAAATACTTTTCAGAATCAAAAATCAACCCAGCAGAGTTCTCACAGTCCTTCAATGTTAACCTGGGGAGGAAAGCAATGATCAGCAAACACAGGGTTAAAACGACTTACGAGGCCAATCTCGGAGGGTTACGGTAGTACTGGGCGCTGATCAGAACCAGTCCAGCAGGTCACTCTGACAGCACTGGGGCGGCCGGGCGCAGGGGTGCTCTAAGGCGTCGGGTGCCCAGTGGTTTCCCATGGGACTTGATGCTCATGGAGACAGGCTGCAGGCTCTGGCTAGGAAGCCAGTTAGGGACCACAAAGAGGTAGGTAGTAGACTTGGGGTGCTCAGGGACGTAGGTGCACTTTTGGTCCTTTTCTCCAGAGCCCAGGGGAGACAGATGGAGGGTGTCCTTAGGTGTCAGGTTTCTTTGTCCGGGAGCACTCGTGGTCAGGGAGTCTTGTGTGTTGACGCTGCAGGTGACGGTGGGAACTTCACCAAAAGGGGGTCTGGGGGTGCAGGGTGGAATCGAGCTCAGGGGAGCGGGGGGGACATCATTGGTGCCAGTGACCCACCTCAGATGGGGTCAGGGGCAACGGGTGCAGTGGTTGCTGGAGGTGTCGGGTTTCCACTCACCACAAGGCTGTGGGAGAGAGGGGCCTGCGTGCCGGGGCTGCAGGTGACTTGGGGGAGTCCAAGATGGGTGAGACCACACTGGACTCGGACTCTGGACAGCTAGGGAGCCTTGATGGCACTGTTGGTGGACTTTACCTCGGGCGTGGATGTTGGGTGCAGAGGTCACTTCTGGAGGCTGCAGAGTCTTTTCTTGAGAATGTGTTGCAAAGCAGAGTCACTGCTCACAGGAGTCTTGAGTCTTTATGAAAGGCAGGCAGTTCTCTTGAGTTTTTTGGCGTCTGAGCTGCAGGACAAGTCGAGTCGTCTTTTTGGGCAGAGTCTGTTCAGGTCAGCAGGCAGGCCGGTGGGGCTGGTTCCAAGTCAGCTGCTTCTTCTTTTCCTCTTCGGCAGGTGCAACTCTTCTTTGTCCTTCGCTTCGTAGATCATCCGGATCTGAGTTCTAGGGTGCAGGGATGCCACCTAAATTCTCAGTGTAGGGGCATTACAGGGAGTGCCAGGTGGTAGCCAGTGGGCTGACCACCTTTAGGGTGACTACACACTTCTTGTGACCACTTCTGCTGGGAAGTGGGCATAACGTTAACCCTAGTGGCCTAATTCCTTCCAAACAAGATGGAGGAATTTAAAAAGTGGGGCCCACTTCAGCTCATCCACCTTAGGGGTGGGACTGGCATGAAGTGGGCACACCTCAGAATCTGACACATTTTCCCACCTGTGCTGCTGCAAAAAGAGGGGTAAGGACGGGGGGCTGGGTCAAATTCCAAAGGGGGCTAGGTTGTGAATACATTTCCATGGAGAGGGATCTCCAGCTGTCCCATGTCAGGCGCAAGTAACTCAAGCCCCCCAGAGTCAGCCATCAATACCTCTCCATGTAGAGGGATCTCCAGGTGTCTCATGTCAGGAGCGAATAACTCACTCCATCCAGAGTCAGACATGAATACCTCTCCATGTAGAGGGATCTCCAGGTGTCTCATGTCAGGAGCGAATAACTCACTCCATCCAGAGACACTCATGAATACCTCTCCATGTAGAGGGACCTCCAGCTGCCTCATATCAGGAGAGAGTAACTCAAGCTGCCCGGAGTCGGCTGTGAATACCTCTACATGTAGAGGGATCTCCAGGTGTCTCATGTCAGGAGTGAGTAACTCAAGCCCCCCAGAGTCGGCCATCAATACCTCTCCATGTAGAGGGATCTCCAGGTGTCTCATGTCAGGAGCGAATAACTCACTCCATCCAGAGTCAGACATGAATACCTCTCCATGTAGAGGGATCTCCACGTGTCTCATGTCAGGAGCGAATAACTCACTCCATCCAGAGTCACTCATGAATACCTCTCCATGTAGAGGGACCTCCAGCTGCCTCATATCAGGAGAGAGTAACTCAAGCTGCCCGGAGTCGGCTGTGAATACCTCTACATGTAGAGGGATCTCCAGGTGTCTCATGTCAGGAGTGAGTAACTCAAACCTCCCAGAGTCGGCCGTGAATACCTCTACATGTAGAGGGATCTCCAGGTGTCTCATGTCAGGAGTGAGTAACTCAAACCTCCCAGAGTCGGCCGTGAATACCTCTACATGTAGAGGGATCTCCAGGTGTCTCATGTCAGGAGTGAGTAACTCAAACCTCCCAGTGTCGGCCGTCAATACCTCCCCATGTAGAGGGATCTCCAGGTGTCTCATGTCAGGAGTGAGTAACTCAAACCTCCCAGAGTCGGCCGTCAATACCTCTCCATGTAGAGGGATCTCTAGGTGTCTCATGTCAGGAGTGAGTAACTCACGCCATCCAGAGTCAGACATGAATTCCTCTCCATGTAGAGGGATCTCCAGCTGCCTCATATCAGGAGAGAGTAACTCAAGCTGCCCGGAGTCGGCTGTGAATACCTCTCCATGTAGAGGGATCTCTAGGTGTCTCATGTCAGGAGTGAGTAGCTCACGCCATCCAGAGTCGGCCGTCAATACCTCCCCATGTAGAGGGATCTCCAGGTGTCTCATGTCAGGAGTGAGTAACTCAAACCTCCCTGTGTCGGCCGTCAATACCTCTCCATGTCGAGGGATCTCCATTTGTCCCATGTCAGGAGTGAGTAACTCACGCCATCCAGAGTCAGACATGAATACCTCCCCATGTCGAGGGATCTCCATTTGTCCCATGTCAGGAGCCAATAACTCGAGCTGCCCAGTGTCAGGTCCGAACTGATCACTCAGTGCACAGATCTCAAGCTATCCCATGTCAAGTCTGAGTGGGTTACCAGGCCAGAGATCCCATCATATCCCATGTCAGGTGTGAGTTACTCAACCGGTCCACAGATCTCAGGCTATCCTATGTTAGATGCCAGTGTCACTCAGTCCAGAGATCTGAAGCTGTCTCATGTCAGGTGTGAGTGTCACCCCGCCCAGATGTATATCAGCTGTCCATGTCAGGTGTGAGTTGCTGTCCCAGTCTAGAGATCTCAAGCTGTAACGCGTGATGTGTGATTAGCACAGTCTCTCTTGAGAGAGGCGTGAGGAAGTCCATGGCTCCCACAGCACGTGTGAGTAGACGGCCCTCTTCCGGGGTCTCAAGCTGAACATGTCAGGTGTGAGTGTCACTCAGTCCAGAGATCTCTGGCTGTCCCATGTGAGGTGTGAGTAGGACAGTCTCTCTCGGTGGAGGTGTGAGTAGGACAGTCCGTCTCACGGCAGGCGTGCGGGGGTGCATGGGTCCCACATCTCCTGAGAGTAGACGCCCCTCTTCTGGGGTCTCAAGCTGCCCTGCACCAGGTGTGAGTGTCACTCAGTCCAGAGATCTCTGGCCGCCCCATGTGAGGTGTGAGTAGGACAGTCTCTCTCGGTGGAGGTGTGAGTAGGACAGTCCGTCTCACGGCAGGTGTGCGGAGGTGCATGGCTCCCACATCACCTGTGAGTAGACAGTCCTCTTCTGGGGTCTCAAGCTGCCCTGCACCAGGTGTGAGTGTCACAAAGTCTAGGTGTTGATGTTCACTCTCTACGGCGCTCTTCGAGAAGCAGGGGCGCCCTCTGACGAGTACATCTGTGAACTACACAAGCCCGATTAACACGAGTTTGTCTGTGTTATCCAGTGTTAATAGTGGATGAAACTAAATCCGGTCCCATGTGGCCCCAGCCTGTGTGTCTGCGCTCTCCCTGCAGTGTGAACCCTCCGGCTGGGCTTAGCTGTCAACAGTGCAGCAGGTGCAGTGGCACCAGGACCCAAGAGAATGAGCCCCACTGCAGCCAGGCTAGGGTTATTTTGTGTAGTCCCCGAGGGAAAGGGGGAGCCGTACTCCTTGCATCTGTAGGGTCCGTGGCCCCAGGGTGGGGTTTCATGACCCCCGCGGGCGGGGGCCGCCGCCGCCCCGTCATGCGATGAATAGGTTTAAAGCCCCGGGCGCGGGTTCCGCCGCCAGCTGCTCGGTGATTGCTGCTTCCCGGGAGGGGCGGTGAGCTTCCGCCGACCCCCCCTAATTACAGTTATTTGCTTGTGTTTTCCGCTGTAATTTCTGTTTACGCTTCGCCTTGGCACTCGCCGAGTTGTTGTCCCCAGATGTGTTGGGCATCAGCGGATGAGCTGCTCTGTGCCTGCAGCGCCGCCCCCCGGCGAGAAGCAAACAGCTCGGCTCTCAGCCCCCTTTCCCGACGTTCGTATTATACACCTTGCTCCCTCCTGCTGCGATTATACCTCACCTCTCTCTCTACTCAAAGCTGGTCTTCGTTTTATTCAGTCTTAACTCCCGTAGGCGGGGCCGGGAGAAGCGTCCGCCCAGCTCAAAAACGAGAAACAGCAGAGACTTCCGCGCCGCCTTTCACATGCCGCTCACTGAGTGCAGATACCCGGGCACTCAGTGCGTACACCCCTGACACACAGTGCAGATACCCGGACACTCAGTGCAGATACCTGGACACTCAGTGCAGATACCCGGGTACTCAGCGCATGTACCCCGGACACTCAGTGCAGCTACCTGGACACACACTGCAAATACTCCGGACACTCAGTGCAGATACTGAGGATACTCAGTGCAGATACCCCAGACACTCAGTGCAGAGACCCGGACACTCAGTGCATATACCCCGGGCACTCAGTGCAGATACCCGGACACTCCGTGCATATACCCCGGACACAGTGCAGATAACTGGACACTCAGTTCATATACCCCGGACACACAGTGCAGATACCCGGACACTCAGTGCAGAGACCCGGACACTCAGTGCAGATACCTGGACACTCAGTGCATATACCCCAGACACAGTACAGATACCCAGATACTCAGTGGAGATACCAGGACACTCAGCGCAGATACTCTGGACACTCAGTGCAGTTACCTCGACACTCATCATATACCCGCACACTCAGTGCAGATACCCAGTCACTCATCAGATACAAGCACACTCAGTGCAGATAACTCGGACACTCAGTGCAGATACCCGGACACTCAGTGCAGATAGCCACACACTCAGTGCAGGTACCCCGGACACTCAGTTCAGATACCCAGACACTCAATGCAGATACCCCGGACACTCATCAGATACCCGAACACTCAGTGCAGATACCCGGACACAGTGCAGATACCTGGACACTCATCAGATACCGGGAAACTCAGTGGAGATTGCCGAACACTCAGAGCAGATACCCGGGCACTCAGTGTAGATATTCGCAACCGGAGCAGGCACTTCACTTCCGCCTTAAACACGTGACCGAGTACTCCCCAGACACTCTGGACACTCAGTGCAGATACCCGACACTCATCAGATACCCGGACACACAGTGCAGATACCCGGACACTCAGTGCAGATACTGAGGACACTCAGTGAAGATACCCCTGACACTCAGTGCAGGTACCCCAACACTCATCAGATACCCGTACACTCAGTGCTGATACCCGCACACTCAGTGCAGATACCCGCTCACTCAGTGCATATACCCCCGATACTCAGTGCAGGTACCCGGACGCACAATGCAGATACAGAGCACACTTAGTGCAGATACCCGGACACAAAGTGCAGATACCCAGACACTCAGTACATATACCCTGGACACACAGTGTAGATACCTACACACTCAGTGCATATACCTCAGACACCCCAGACACTCAGTGCAGATACCTTGACACTCATCAGATACCCGCACACTCAGTGCAGATACCTAGACACTCATCAGATACAAGCACACTCAGTGCAGATACCCGAACACTGTGCAGATAACCGGACACCCAGTGCAGAAACCCAGCACTTAGTGCAGATACCCGAACACTCATCAGATACCCAGACACTCAGTAAAGATACCCGCTCACTCAGTGCAGATACCCCGGACACTGTGCAGATACCCTGGACACTCAGTGCAGATACCCGGACACTCAGTGCAGATACCCAGACACTCAGTACAGATACCCGCTCACTCAGTGCAGATACCCTGGACACTCAGTGCAGATACCCGGACACTCAGTGCAGATACCCGGAACACTCAGTGCATATACCCCAGACACTGTGGACACACAGTGCTGATACCCCGACACTCATCAGATACCAGGACACACAGTGCAGATACCCGGACACTCAGTGCAGATACCGAGGACACTCAGTGCAGACACCCTGGACACTCAGTGCAGGTACCCCGCCACTCATCAGATACCCTTGCACTCAGTGCTGATACCCACACACTCAGTGCAGATACCCGCTTACTCAATGCAGATACCCTGGACACTCAGTGCAGATACCCGGACACTCAGTGCAGGTACCCGGACACTCAGTGCAGGTACCTGTACACTCAGTGCATATACCCCTGACACACAGTGCAGATACCGCGGACACTCAGTGCATATACCCCCGATACTCAGTGCAGGTACCCGGACGCACAATGCAGATACTGAGCACACTCAGTGCAGATACCTGGACACTCAGTGCAGATACCCAGACACTCAGTGCATATACCCCAGACACACAGTGCAGATACCTATACACTCAGTGCACATACCTCAGACACCCCAGACACTCAGTGCAGTTACCTCGACACTCATCATATACCCGCACACTCAGTGCAGATACCCAGTCACTCATCAGATACAAGCACACTCAGTGCAGATAACTCGGACACTCAGTGCAGATACCCGGACACTCAATGCAGATACCCTGGACACTCAGTGCAGATACCTCAGACACTCATTGCTGATACCCCAACACTCAGTGCAGAAACCTGCACACTAATCAGATACCCGGACACTCAGTGAAGATAGCCACACACTCAGTGCAGGTACCCCGGACACTCAGTTCAGATACCCAGACACTCAATGCAGATACCCCGGACACTCATCAGATACCCGAACACTCAGTGCAGATACCCGGACACAGTGCAGGTACCCCGGACACACAGTGCAGGTACCCAGACACTCAGTGTAGATACCCCAGACACTCAGTGCAGATACCTGGACACTCATCAGATACCGGGAAACTCAGTGGAGATTGCCGAACACTCAGTGCAGATACCCGGGCACTCAGTGTAGATATTCGCAACCGGAGCAGGCACTTCACTTCCGCCTTAAACACGTGACCGAGTACTGAAGCAGACCTTTAAATACCCAACCACTTAAAAAAAAACAGGAAGCAACCAACACCCGTCGAGGAACGGAAACCCTGCAAACAAAGTGAAACAAGTGTACAGCATCCATTTTATGACATCCTCATTCCTCACTCCTCATCCCTACTTCTCATCCCCGCTTCTCATCCATCATTCCTACTTCTCATCCATCACCCCTGCTTCTCTTCCATCATCCTTACTTCTCATCCATCATACATCATCCCTACTTCTCATCCATCATCCCTGCTTCTCATCCATCATACATCATCCCTGCTTCTTATCCATCATCCCTACTAATATTCCATCATCCCTACTTCTCATCCCTGCTTCTCATCCATCATCCCTACTTCTCATCCATCATCCCTACTTCTCATCATCATACATCATCCCTACTTCTCTTCCATCATCCCTACTTCTCATCCCTCATCCCTGCTTTTCATCCATCATCCCTACTCCTCATTCCTCATCCCTCAGTCATACCCACACATTTTCAGTTTTGTGAAACACACCTTCACATTGATTGGTTGGCAACAGCCAATCAGAGTTATGAGAAAGGCCTGCATTCTATTTAGCTGAAAAGCAGCCTTCTCATTGCATGTGCTAGGTGAAGATGGAGGAGAGGAAATGCAACTGTGTGTTTGTTTCCAGTGAATTCAAGGCTGTACAAAATTTCATTTTATTCAACTTAGTGTTTTTCTGTTTACACAGACCTCTGCATAAAGCTCTGCTGGTTTGGGAAATACAAGGAGTGCACAGCTTGGGCATAAATCAGCTCTTGGAGAAAGGGTTATACAGCTCATCTACAATTCAACTGAAAACCTTTCTGGTTTCAGTTTCATATATAAAAAGAACATGTTTAAAATGAACTCTGGAGACAGTGCAATCCAATTAATCCAAACCTTTTCAGGTTTCATTTTTATTTGTAACAAATAAAGGCCCTCATTACGACCTTGGCAGTCGGTGATAAAGCGGCGGTAAGACCGCAAACAGGCCGGCAGAAAAAAAAAATGGAATTATGACGGTCATCCGCCACTTCACCATTCCCCGAACATGCACATATACACACCCCTACACGCACACACCCCCAACATGCACATATACACACCCCTACACGCACACATACACCCCGACAACACATACCCGCACACATACAAACTGACATTCACACCGTCCAACCCGCACACATTTCCCATACATACAGCACCCCCCCTGCACGCATACACTCACTCACTCACCCCCTCTACACTCTCACACGCACACCCCCATGCACGCACACAACACACAACACCCCCCCACCCCCTTCCCTAACGGACGATCAACTTACCTTGTCCGTTGATCCTCCGGGAGTGGACGGGATCCATGGGGGCAGCTCCGCCACCAGAACACCATCACCAGAACACCGCCACACCGAATCATGGGACGTGATTCAGTGGGCGATGTTCTGTTGACGTGGCGGTGGAGGTTGAGCAACTCTCAACTTTCCCGCCGTCCGCCAGTATGGCTGCTGGCGGCTTTCCGTACGAAAAAGGACGGCGGCCTGCCAGCGGTCATAATACGCGGCGCGGAAGACCGCCACCACTCGCGGTCTTCAGCATGGCGGTACCTCGGCGGTCTTGCGAAAAGACGGCCGAGGTCGTAATGACCCCCAAAAATGTTTTAATCTGAGGCAGCTTTTATCTCTGAGCGCTGTTTTTTTCTTTTCTGAAACCAGAAAGGTTTACATTAAGCTGTACATGAGGGATGAGAAGTAGGGATGATGGAAGAGAAGCAGGGATGAGGGCTGAGAAGTAGGGATGAGGGATGAGAAGCCAGGATGATGTATGATGGATGAGAAGTAGGGATTATGGATTAGAAGTAGGGATGATGTATGACAGAAGAGAAGTCTGAATGATGGATGAGGAGTAGGGATGATGGAAGAGAAGCAGGGATGATGGAAGAGAAGCAGGGATGATGTATGATGGCTGAGAAGCAGGGATGATGGAGGAGAACTAGGGATGATTTATGATGGATGAGAAGCAGGGATGATGTATGAGAAGCAGGGATGATGGAAGCGAAGCAGGGATGATGTATGATGGCTGAGAAGTAGGGGTGATGGCTGAGAAGCAGGGATGATGGAGGAGAAGCAGGCATGATGTATGATGGCTGAGAAGTAGGGATGATGGCTGAGAAGTAGGGATGATGGAGGGGAAGCAGCCATGATGTATGATGGATGAGAAGTAGGGATGATGGATGAGAAGTAGGGATGATGGGGGAGAAGTAGGGATGATGTATGATGGATGTGAAGTAGGGATGATGTATGATGGATGAGAGGTAGGTATGATGGATGTGAAGCAGCGATGAGAAGTAGGGATGAAGAGTGAGGATGTCCTGAAATGGATGCTGTACAAGTGAAAAGAGCACAACTATTGTTTAACGCTGATTATTGTCGAAGGTTCTTTCAAGGACGTCATCAACAATTTGAAAGTGAAAGAGAATCATAGGAAAGTGATAGACACATGCTTAGTGCTGCAGTATTTCATGCTGGAAAGTCAGAGAAGTGGCCTGCTATTCACATAGTTATGCAGCAGTTTTTAAAGTGTTTCCCTTCTGAAAAATGTCCAAAGGGATTCGAGCGCCAGAGCTTTGCACCACAAGAGTAAATGAAGAGGGTTTAAAGAGGTACAGATTGGGTCAGAAACAAGAGAGAGACAGGCGGGGCTGCCACAAGGGGGAGCCACCCCAGGCCTGGGTCGTTTCAGGCCCCGCTGTGCCCCTGCTAAACCTACCTGTACATCACAATGCAGGCCCAGCCTGTGCAATGGATCCTCGGGAAGGCACCTAACCCTCGCCGACACTGGGAGTCGCCATAATGCCAGAGAGGGGCCCGCATCCAGTTTGTGACCTGGGCCCCACAGCAGCGTCAGACAGGGGATGGATGATCGGTCTCTTCCTAGCAACCTTCGAGCCAATCGCCACTGAAGGCTGCATTCATCTAAACCTCCTCCAGATCCCGGGGTTCCCTCAGAAAAGGATGGAGGAGAAATCAGAAGTTTATCTTAATTACACCCAGGCAAAACTTCCCTTACACTGCCGCAATCTCGTGTAATTTTGGTAAATGCACGTTACGCAAAATTACAAAAACTTTGCTAATACAGCGCATCACTTAATTACGCACGGATCGGGGGAAATGTAGGCGTGAGTGCACAGGAACAACACAAATAACAAAACCGTGAGCAGCTAATGCTTGCAGTTCTTGGGGTTTTATGTACTATAATTTTAGTGCAAAATGCACCCTCACATCCATTCATGCTAAAATGTACCCCCAAATGCCGATTTTCCGTGTTGACGCTTATAGTAGCATTTTTTTTCAATATCACTGAGATACGCAAAAGCAAATCATGCAAATTTCACTCAGTTCTGACCCCAATGAGATAATAAATGCCTGCTCTACAACAGAAATGTCACCAGGCCAGTACATCTCAAACATGCAATTGCATGTCTTTTACTAAAGAAATCTTCACTAGATTGATATGACCTGAAAATCTGTTCGCCTAGCTCCTCCCTACCCGGCATTTCCAAACTTCATGAAAACCAGTGACCTCCAAGCTGCAGAGCTTTATTGGATACCAACCGCAGGTTACATGGTCGCCCGGCAGGTTTTAGGAGAACGGTGCTGGTGGTGAATGAGGGCCACAGGGACCTCTGGTATTATGGATCATGTCATCTCTTGGGTCCATTTCGCTCATCCCTAATCCTTTGTATGGGACATCCCTCGAAGAGCCGTAATCGTCCGCTTTTATTTAACTATTACTTGAGCCCTTCACATCTTTCAATGTTCAGCCCTGTTTCTGCCTCAACAACAGTTTGTCTTCCAGCTTTGTAACAACCCCACCGTTGCTTCTTCTCGTCTTCCTCGGCCTTAGGAGCCATCAAGGAGTGGATGCTGTAGGAGGCTGGCCTGGCTTATAGTGGGTACCTTGTGGTACTTACACCCTGTGCCAGGTCCAGTTATCCCTTATTAGTAGAATAGAGGTGTTTCTAGCAGCTTAGGCTGACAGAAGGTAGCTATGGCAAATCTTAGGCTGAACTGGGAGACATGTAAAGCTCCTACTATACCACTGGTGTCATATGCACAATATCATAAGAAAACACAATACACAGATATACGAAAAATAAAGGTGCTTTATTTTTATGACAATATGCCACAAGTATCTCAGTGAGTACCCTCAGTAAGAAGGTAAGTAATATACACAAGTCATATGTACACAAACCCAAAACAGGTAAGAAATAGTAAGAAAAGTAATGCAAACAGTGTAGGATTACAATAGGATGCAATAGGTAAACATAGGTCTAGGGGCAACACAAATCATATACTCCAAAAGTGGAATGCGAATCACAAATGGACCCCAGACCTATGGGAGCTTGTGGAGGGTCGCTGGGACTGTAAGAAAACAGTCAGGGTGTCCAAGATACCCCACCCCAAGACCCTGAAAAGTAGGAGTAAAGTACCCCTACTGCCCCAAAAGAACACAATAGTCGTGATAGGGGGATTCTGAAAGAACCACAAACACCAGCAAAGCATTGAAGACGGATTCCTGGACCTGAGGACCTGCAAGGCAAGGGGACCAAGTCCAAGAGTTGCAATAGTGTCCGGGGGGGCAGGAGCCCAGGAAACCCCGGATGAAGGTGCAAGAAGGCTGCCTCCGGATGGAAGAACCTTAGGATTCTGCAACAACGAAGAGAGCTAGGAACTTCTCCTTTGGGAAGAAGATGTCCCACGGCGTGCTTAAGGTTGCAGAAGTTTTCCCATGCAGAAATACTACAAACAAGCCTTGCTAACTGCAAGGGTCGCGGTAGAGGTTTTTGGGTGCTGCTGGGGACCAGGAAGGACCAGAATTTCACCCCTTGGAGGAGGAGACAGAGGGGGTGCTCAGCAACTCAGCGAGCCCCCACAGAAGCAGGCAGCACCCGCAAAAGTACCAAAGCAGGCACTTAGAAGATTTGTGAACCGCAGCAGGCTCAGAGTCACAAAGGAGGGTCCCACGACGTCAGAGTCCAACTCAGAGGGTTGAGCACTGCAGGACAGAGTGCTGGGGACCCATGCTAGGCTGTGCACAAAGGAATCCTTAGAGAAGTGCACAGAAGCTGGAGCAGCTGCAAATCACGCAGTACACAGGTTTGCAGTCTAGCGTGGGAAGGCAAGGACTTACCTCCACCAAACTTGGACTGAAGGATCACTGGACTGTGGGAGTCACTTGGATAGAGTTCCTGTGTTCCAGGGACCACGCTCGCAAGGATGAGAGGGTACCCAGAGCACCGGTGATGCAGTCTTTTGGTGCCTGCGTTAGTAGGGGGAAGATTCTGTCGACCCACGGGAGATTTCTTCTTGGCCTCCAGTGCAGGGTGAAGGCAGACAGCCCCCAGAGTATGCACCACCAGGAAACAGTCGAGAAAGCCGGCAGGATGAGGCGCTACCATGTTGCTGGTAGTTGTCTTGCTACTTTGTTGCGGTTTTGCAGGTGTCCTGGAGCAGTCAGCAGTCGATCCTTGGCAAAAGTCGAAGAGGGAAGTGCAGAGGAACTCTGGTGAGCTCTTGCATTCGTTATCTGAAGAATACCCCAGAGGAGAGACCCCAAATAGCCAGAAAAAGAGGTTTGGCTACCAAGAAAGGAGGATTGGCTACCAAGAAAGGTAAGAGCCTATCAGAGGGGGTCTCTGACGTCACCTGCTGGCACTGGCCACTCAGAGCAGTCCAGTGTGCCCCCAACACCTCTGTTTCCAAGATGGCAGAGGTCTGGGACACACTGGAGGAGCTCTGGGCACCTCCCCTGGGAGGTACTGGTCAGGGGAGTGGTCACTCCCCTTTCCTTTGTCCAGTTTTGCGCCAGAGCAGGGCTGGGGGATCCCTGAACTGGTGGAGACTGGCTTATGCAGAGATGGGCACCATCTGTGCCCATCAAAGCATTTCCAGAGGCTGGGGGAGGCTACTCCTCCCCAGCCCTTCACACCTATTTCCAAAGGGAGAAGGTGTAACACCCTCTCTCAGAGGAAATCCTTTGTTCTGCCTTCCTGGGCCGGGGCTGCCCAGACCCCAGGAGGGCAGAATCCTGTCTGAGGGGTTGGCAGCAGCAGCAGCTGCAGTGGAAACCCCGTAAAGGCAGTTTGGCAGTACCCGGGTTCTGTGCTAGAGACCCGGGGATCATGGAATTGTCCCCCAATACCAGAAAGGTATTGGGGTGACAATTCCATGACCTTAGACATGTTACATGGCCATGTTGGGAGTTACCTTTGTGACGCTATACGTAGGTAGTGACCTATGTAAAATGCACGCGTGTAATGGTGTCCCCGCACTCACAAAGTCCGGGGAAATTGCCCTGAACGATGTGGGGGCACCTTGGCTAGTGCCAGGGTGCCCACACACTAAATAACTTGGCACCCAACCTTCACCAATTGAGGGTTAGACATATAGGGCCTGATTACAACTTTGGAGGAAGGTGTTAATCCGTCCCAAATGTGACGGATACAACACCAGCCGTATTACGAGTCCATTATATCCTATGGAACTCGTAATACGGCTGGTGGTATATCCGTCACATTTGGGACAGATTAACACCTCCTCCAAAGTTGTAATCAGGCCCATAGTTACTTATGTGCAGTGAAAAATGGCTGTGAAATAACGTGGACGTTATTTCACTCAGGCTGCAGTGGCAGTCCTGTGTAAGAATTGCCTGAGCTCCCTATGGGTGGGAAAAGAAATGCTGCAGCCCATAGGGATCTCCTGGAACCCCAATACCCTGGGTACCTAAGTACCATATACAAGTGAATTATATGGGTGTACCAGTGTGCCAATGAGAATTGGTAAATTTAGTCACTGGCCTGCAGTGACAATTTTAGAAAGCAGAGAGAGCATAACCACTGAAGTTCTGGTTAGCAGAGCCTCAGTGATGCAGTTAGGCAGCACACAGGGAACACATACAGGGCACATACTATGAGCACTGGAGCCCTGCCTGGCAGGGTCCCAGGGACACATAGGCAAAAACAAACATACATACAGTGAAAATGGGGGTAACATGCCAGGCAAGATGGTACTTTCCTACAGATGCCCAGAAGTTTGTTAAAACTTACCCCTCCAGATCAGACGTTTTTCCCATCTAAAATAAAGTAAAAATGGTGATGGGCTCTGTGGCTGCTTCTCTGGGTAAGTGTCCAGGGTTCCTCAGCACGAAAGCTGCACGTCCTTCATGGCACAAGGTATCCCTAAAGCTCCAGACTGCAATTGAAAGTGATTAGCAGAAGTTCCCTGACAAGCAGGATCTAAGAGTGAAAAAAACAAAACGTCAGTCCTGTGGAGTGCGCTGTCTTGAAGTTGATCTGGAATTCCTTAGTCTCTTCTGTCAGATCCAAACAAATCTTCTCAAATACAGAAAGCTCCTGAAACCCGGCTTTCCATCATCCGATTCACTTGGGGCCAGATGTATCAAGAATGCCTTTTGCGATTCGGAAATAGCGATTTTTAAGAAATCGCTATTTCTGATTCGCAAAATGCAATGTATCACATTTGCAATTCGGTAATAGCGATTTCTTAAAAATCGCAAATGCTATTACCGAATCGCAAATTGCAATACCGACCCCATTCGCACCTATGGGCCTGTAGGCCATATTTGCGATTTTTTTGCATTTCCAAAATTGCGATGTCTTAACTGGAATTCGCAATTTTGTAAATGCAAAACCCCAGGGTGCTGGTGGCCTAAGGCCCCCTCTGCTGCACCCCAAAACGTTTTTTAGGACATGTAAGGTGCACACATGCCAAAAGGGCATGTGTGCTTTACATGTACATTTTAAATGCATTTTTAAAATTTGCACATGGTTACCACCAAGTTCAACTTGGTGCTAATAGCGATTCCTTAATGCCCAATTCGCATCAAGGAATTGCTTCTTACATGTGCTTTAGAAATCCCAAATAAGGAATCCTTATTTGCGATTTCTTATTTAGAGAGTCGCAATTTGCGACTCTTTAAACAGGGTCGCAATTTTAAGGAATCGCTATTTTAGCGATTCCTTAAAATTGCTTTCAGAATGCCTTTGATACATTCTGAAATGGCTTGTTGCATTCGCACCGTTTGCAAATGCAAAAAGCTTTGATACATCTGGCCCCTAGTCTTCTGTTCACATAAGACCATCCTGCATTTCCTCTCTGGTCATGCATTATGCTCAAGAGGCTCTGTGTCTGAGTGCGAGCGCTCGTTGTAAGTATTCATACGTGAATAATAAAGGCACAAGGCTGGGCACATATAGAAGTGAGGCGAAGATTGCGTGGTGGTCGGTCAAGTGAAATTAGAGATGAAAGATACGATGGCGAGCGAAAGAATAAACCAGAAAACAGCGACAGGGAAATTCAATTTTAGATGACGAGATGCTGAAGGGGAGACAGATAAGTGAGGAAACGCCGAGAGTCTGGAATGTTTTGCAGATTAGACTGAAAGAAAAGAGATTTGGAAGGTCTCATCTCAAGAGCGCTGGGTTTGAAACAGCGCGTTTATAGAGGGAAAGAAAATGCAGAGAATTAAAGGACCAGTGTACTGGGCACTTTTATGGTCATAAATGCTGCATTCGGTGTTTGTGATGATCACATTCTTTTGTCTATGCACTAAGCCCTTTTTAGGAGTAGGAAGAGTTTTTCCAACTCCTAACATTGGATTCCAGAGGGGTACTGATCTAGTACCTGTAACAAGGGGTGTTGTGGGGACACCTCCCCATGTTTGGCAGGCAAAAACCAGTCACAAAGCATAAAAAAATGCCAACACCTCAAAGGAGATGATAACCTTTTTGTAGGAAAGTGCCTCTTTTTGGCATGGGTAGCCCCCCGTTTTGCTGGCTTCTGCTGCAATTTCGACTGAAAGAGCACTGGGCCCCTGCCAAACAGGTCCCCAGCGCCAGATCTCTTTCTCCCAAAACTGCACAGTTGTTTTCCAATTGGCAAACCCTGTAGTTGCCACTGTAAGTCCCTAGTAAATGGCACATTTGGTACCTAGGGCACGGGTCACTAAAGAAGGCCCCTGAGGGCTGCAGCACAGATAGTGGCACCCTCAAAGACCCTCGCACCAACTGCACGCAGTGCTGCTAGTGCAGACTGCGTGTCTCGGTGCAGAGATAAAACAAAATCATGGCATGGCCGACAGCCTGCGTGCTCTGTCCCCTAACACTGCATGCAATATATGTAAGTGACCCCTCTGGCAGGTCTTACAGCCCTAAAGCATTATATGAGGCATGAGCAGCTGTGCCTCTGTTATGTCTTTGTCGATTCTCAGACATTGAAAGTGACCAGTGATGCCATTTTAAGTATATGTGCTGGGCACCGGTCATTCCGAGTTCCCCAGCTGCTTAATGGCTTCACTGAAGATACGGATCTTTGGTATCAAACATCTCATATTAATAAACCCTCAATGAATCCAGTCATAGACTTATTAATACATGCACACGGAGTGCATCTTAGAGGTACCCCCTGAAAACTTATCAACGCCTAGCGTGGTCACTGACTGGTGCAAACCAATGCATCCACCTTAGACAGTGTTCTGGCCCCCCTGAGGTGAGAGCCAACACTCTCGGAGGCTCAGAGCAAAGGCCTGCTCTGGGTGGAGGTGATAACACCTGGTCCAAGCAGGATGAACATTCCAGAGCGGGGAGCTTTAAAGGCCTTGCCGCCTTTGAAATGCGACCCAGACCTGTAGGAGGCTGGCCTGGTTTGTAGTGGGTACCTAAGGTACATACACCTTATATTAGGTCCAGTTATCCCTTATTAGTGAAATGTAGTCAGTGTCTAGAAGCCAGGCTGTCTAGAGGTAGCTGTGGATGAGCAGCCAAGGCCTAACTAGGATGCATGCAAAGCTCATGCAATACCACTGTAGTCACACAGTACTCACACACATTAAAGAAACTACTCAGTGTTACAAAAATAAAGGTACTTTATTTTGGTGATACAAATACCAAAGATACCATAGAGACTATACTCCCCTAGGAGTTAAGTAATACACAAATGATATACACTAGTATGCATAAATAGCTCTAAAAACAGTTAGAAAACAGTGCAATTAGTGAAAATCACAATAATTAGAAATGGGCCTAGGGGGAACACAAACCATATACTAAGAAAGTGGAATGTGAATGTCGGTTTCCCACCTAGGCAATTGTATTGTGTAGAGGGGCGCTGGGAGTATTAGAAAACACCAAAGGTAAGTAATAGAGCCCACCCCAGCCCAAGAAAGCAGGAGTAAATCAAAGTAACTTTCGCAGAGCACACAAGAGCACGAGAAAGAAGATTATGCAAGAACCAGAAGAGACTGCAAGACACCAACAATAGATTCCTGGACCTGAAGACCTCTGGAAGAAGAGGACCAAGTCCAAGAAGCACTTAAGAGTCCAGAGAGAACAAGAGCCCCTGCTAACCCGGATGAAGGTGCAAAAGAAGAACCACCTGTGAAGAAGAACAGTCAGTACTGCACCCAAGAAGATGAATGCGGGTTCCTGGTTGGTGCAGATGATGTCCCATGCCGGATGGATAATTGCAGTCTGGTTTGCGTCACTGGATTCCACCAACAAGCCTTGGCATACGCAAAGCTCGCAGTTAGCAGAAAATGGCCCTGCCCGGGACTAGGAGGGACCTGGTGACCTCTACCCAGGAGGGGAAGCAGAGGGGGCTGTCAGCAACTCAGAGAGCCTTCAGAAGACCAGGCAGCGTGCACAGGAGTCCCACAGCACGGGGACAAAGAAGGTGCAAAAGGAGGCCCACGCAGCACTACACAAAGGGATCCCAGGACGCCGGAGAACCACGCAAGAAGCTGTGAGTTGCTGGAAGGAGTGCTGGGGGCGGGAGCTGCACGGTGCATAAAGAACTTCATGGAAGGATGCCAACAAGCCTTGGCAACTACAAAACACACGGGGCACAGGGGTACTTTCTTGCGTCAAGAGGCAAGCTCTTACCTCCACCAAAGTTGTACAGTTGGACGTCAGGACCACTTCAGTCCACCACCCATGATGCAGGATCCATGCAGATCGTCAGGAGAGAGGTCCCACACAACCGGTCATCGTTGCAGAGAGGTGCCTGCTGAAGCAGGGGAGTGACTCCTTCACTCCAAGGGAGATTCCTTTGTTCTTCTGGTGCAGGCTGAAGACATGCTGTCTTATGAGGATGCATGACCAGGATCCAGTTGCAGTTGCTGGCAGGAGCTGAAGATACAATGTTGCAGAAATCATATTTGCTTCTTTGTTGCAGTTGTAGAGTTCGTGGAGGGTCCAGATGCAGTTTCTTCAGTAAGAAGGTGAAGTAAAGGATGCAGAGGTTTCCTGCTGGAGTCATGCAATCCGAATCTGAGGAAACACCCAAGAGAGAGACCCTAAATAGCCTTGAAAGGGGGATTGGTCAGCTACACAGGTCAGCACCTATTAGGTGAAGCCTCTGACATCACCTGCTGGCACTGGCCACTCAGATGCTCCCAAAGTTCCCTGCCAACTTGGAATCCAAGATGGCAAAGCCCAGGGGCCCTCTGGAAGAGCTCGGAGCACCACCCTTAGGGTGGTGACGGATAGAGAAGTAGTCACTCCCCTTTCATTTGTCCAGTTTTGTGCCAGAGCAGGGCCTGGGGGTCCCTGAACCAGTGTAGACTGGATTATGCAAGGAGGGCGCTATCTGTGCCCTTCAAAGCTACCCCTTCCAAGCCTGTAACAACTGTTTCCAAAGGGAGAGGGTGTAACACCCCTCTCCCAAAGGTAATTCTTTATTCTGCCTTCCTGGGATTGAGCTGCTCAAGCAACAGGAGGGCAGAAACCTGTCTGAGAGGTGGCAGCAGCTGGGGCTGCCTGGAAAACCTCAGAAGGCTATAATATCAATACCGGGGGTCCTTTAAGGAGCCCGCAGAGTGCATGGAATCATACAACCAATACTTACAAAAGCATTGGGGCATGATTCCAAAATGTTTGAAACCAAACATGCCTATGTTTGGAGTTACCGTTATGTAGCTGGACATAGGTAGTGATCTATGTCCAGTACACATGTAAAACGGTGTCCCCGCACTCACAACGTCCAGGAAAAAGGTCCTGGAGGTCATGGGGGCAGCTCTGCTAGTGCAGGGCTGCCCTCACACACAGGTACTCTGCACTCTGTCTTCAGGGTTGGAAGGCCTGACATATGGGTGACTTATACGTGACCTGGTGCAGTGTAAATGGCAGTGAAAGGGTGCATGCACCTTTTTACAGGCTGTAATGGCAGTCCTGCAGAAGCCTTTGCATGGGCTCTCTATGGTGGCAAAATAAATGCTGCAGCCTTTAGGGATCCTCTGGAACCCCAATGCCCTTGGTACCATATACTAGGGGCTTATAATGGGGCATCGGTATGCCAATTTTGGGTGAAATACTGGGTTACCAGTATGCAGTGACAAAATTTAGAGGAAATAGAGCATAATCACTGGGGTCCTGGTTAGCAGGATCCCAGTGAACACAGTCAAACACACTGACAGGCAGAAAATTGGGGTAACATGCCAAAAAGAGGGTAATTTCCTACAAGGCCTCTTCAAATGATAGAGAAGGCCGACCCCCAGATCTTGACCCCACTTTTGGTGGCAGGACTGGCAGGAACAATAGGCAGATTAGGAGGAGTGCCCACTACATGCCAATCCCACACCTAAGGTGAACAAGCTGAAGTGGACACCACCTTTCAAATTCCTCCATCTTGTTTGGAATTAGGCCAATAGGGTTAGGGCTATGTAGTCACCCTAAAGGTGAGTAGCCCATTGGCTACCGCCTGGCACCCCTGTAACGCCCCTAAATTGAGTATTTAGGTGGCACCCCTGAACCCTAGAACTCAGATTCCTGGTGGCCTCAGAAGACCCGGACACGTCAGCATCGCACAAGCAGAGAAGACTGCAGACACTGAGTTGGCCCCAGCCCGACCGGCCTGTCTGAAGCCCTCAACGATCCTGCACCAAAAGATGACTTGTCCTTCAGCCCAGCAAACCCCAAAGCCTTGGGAGGACTACCTGCCTGATAAAGACCTTGGGGAGCTGGACCAACGGTGTCAACATCCAAACTACCGGGGCAGCTGTGGGTTTTCTTAATTTAGGAGAAAAATTGGGCACCCAATCCCTAATCTGACCTCTGTGCCACTGTGGGTGCAGTCTTGGTACTGATTTGAACCTTGCCTGGTGTTGATCTGAAACCCCGAAGACTGGATTTGTAAGTGAGTACTTACCTACAAAACTGCATTCCTGTTTTCCTCTCATGGGTTAACATTGAAGACTGAAATTGCACTGTCAATTTTTTGAAACTGAAAAGTATTTTTAATTTAAAAACTGCTTACCTTATAGCAAAGTTCTTTGGTTCAAAGCATCTATAAAAGTAAATGTTATTTTTCTAATTTGGTCTTGGATTTATTCTTTGAGTGTGTGTCTCATTTATTGCCTCTGTGAGTACAACAAATGCTTAACACAGCTCCTTGAGAAGCCTACATGCTCGCTCACACTACCACAAACAGAGCATTAGACCTATCTATTGCTGCCCCTGCAAGCCTTTGGGGATTTACTGGGCTCTCTGCACGGTGTACTTCACTTTAGTGCACCATATACAGAGCCAGATTCCTACACTTTTGCAATAAGGAAGGGGTCCACTTAGGACCCATTACCACCAAGGAATGTTAAAAAAAAGTTTGTTTAAAAGTAGACAGTGGCCCAGGGGATATACTTTCAGCAAAATTATATGTTGGGCGAGCCACCATGTTGTTGCAGTTTGCACAGAATTTCTTTTTGTTTTCAGAAACAGACCCCCTATGCTGGGATTTTGTTTTTCTGGAAAGTAGGAGAAGAAACTTCTCTGACATGGGGAGGGTGTCCCTCTGCATTGTGGATTGTGATGACTTTTCCTGCTCTAGTCCCCAGTAACGTTCCTGGCGGTCTCGGAAAGGAGATTTGAGTGATGTTCATCCTTCCCTGTAGTCACCTGGAAGCTCTATGGATGATGAGTTGCCATCTCAAAGCTTTTCAAGCTTGCTGTCAGAAAGATGGTGGTTCTCCCAACTCTACATGAGGCTGGAGAAGCACAACTTTGGTGGGATGAGAATCCACGTATTCATGGCAGGGCTTCTAGTGCAAACAGAAGCGAGAGAGGCTCCACAGAGGTCCCCAATCGTGACTGGTTTTCCCCTGAGTGAAAGAGAACCTGACAGTAAACACAATCTGCCCCCATGAGCGGGTCTTGTCGTTCTTCAGTGTAATATAATTTAAGCGACAAAGTCACAACTTTGCAGGGTCCAGCCCACTGATTTTCTGTACTCTAAGTTCTTCTGCACTCTCTCACCGAATAGATTTTCCCCGTCTGTTTTAACTTCATGCTCCTTTTGATGTATTTGTGAACTTCCTATTTGTCATCGAGACTCCATATTTTTTGTTTGTTTGGTAAAGTTCCTCTCCATGATCCCTGGGCAAGGGCCCAGTGTCGTGAACGGTTGCATGGGTGGCATGATTTTTAGAGGCTGCCCTTCCCTTCTCACCTTTGACCTTTCCAGTTCTGTTTAATCTTTCTGATTTAAATCTGTTTATTACTTTAACAAGGGATTACAAAATATGTCCACCTACATCCAACGGCCGTTGGGAAAAAACACATATTAGACAAAAGGAGTGAGACGTGGGGAAAGGACCGGGTCGAGACCCTGGGAACAGGGGAGATAACTAAAAACAACCTCACTAATTCTTATAGCTGTTGTCCTGAACCTCAGGATGTGGATAAGGACTGTGGCGGATGCCACCACTCTAAATCGGAGATTGGTGTGCACTCTTCATGTATGACCCAAGATGCATAAGTAGACGGGGCATGTGAGTTCTCTACACTCATCGAACAGAAGGAGCACAAAGTCTCCCGATGCTTTCTCAAACTGTGGTAGTGCACGCGTCACACTAGCAGTTAGCTGTTCCATGCCCTGGAGGTTCCACAATTTGTAGAGCCATTTCAGGTGTGTTGGTGTTGGATCTGTCCCCCAGCATGCCAGTTTGACTTGTTTTGCGCAAGAGTTGTCGCCCGTCCCCTCGGCGATTGAAAAGGTAATGTGGGTGGGTTTGGTAGGCCCAGGAGAATACAGCTAGGGAATCGGGGTAGGTCCGTGTTCCAGATTTTATTAATGTTGGCCAATACCTCATCCCAAAATGTTCAAAATTTGGGGCGGTGCCACAACACATGCACTAGGGTGCCCGGTTGGCGCAGTGTCTCCAGCATAGCCCATCAGTATTCTTCTTCCGCTTGGCTACTGTAGCTGGCGTGCAATACCAATAGAGGAGCGTTTTAATCAACATCTCTTTGCTGATTGCGCTCGGTGCCAAGCTGCTTGCTCCGCGCCAGATGTCCTCCCATCCTTGTCAGTGAAGGGGCGCTCGTGCTCACGTTCCCAGCGTATCTGGCCCGGGACTTGCAGGGTTCTATGGGGGAAGTAAGGAATTTATAGTTATCTGAGAGTATGCGCTTGTCAGCTGAGCAGGTAATCAGCCATTTTTCAAACCGGGTCAGAGGGCAACTCGCATGAAGGCGGATATTTGGCGTAGTAGCCAATACCTCAGTGCCATGTATTGCCACCGCACACTGGAGGGAAGACTGTACTGGGTTTGAAGTTCAGGAAAGTCCATGATGCCCTCCATATCAAATACAGCTCCCATCCTCTTACAACACGCATTCTGCCAAGCGTCAAGGGAGCCACCTCGTGCTGCCAGGCCAAACTCTGGATTACCTATAAAGGAAGTCAGGGGCGAGATACAAGGCGACAGAGTATGGTGGGTCTGAACTACATCCCAGACAGCCATGGTGGCCCGCAGTACAGGTGAGATGTACACACCGAGCTGCCTGTGAGGCTTAGGCAACCAAGGTACTTTCCATATGTGGATGCTTGCCACTGCTTGGTCGATGAAGCACCTGTGCTTCTCCGTGCGGGGTCTGGCCCATTCCACCATGTCCCTCAGTTGAGCAGCCTGGTAGTATTGCTTTAAGCAGGGAATGTCCAGTCCCCCCTCTTCAGGAGCCAGATAGGCACATCTTCTCGCAATCTGCCCCTTTTCCCACCCCAGATAAAATCCTCAAGATAAGCTGTTGCATTTTAGCCAGAGCAGAGGGTGGAGGCTGCAGTGGCAGGGTCTGCATGACACAGAGCAGTTTCGGGAGGAGTGACATCTCAGCTGCAGCCAGTTGACCAAGTCACGAAAGCAGGTGCCTCCTCCGTGGCACCAAGTCTGCCTTGGTTCCCTGCATGAGCCTCGTGCAGTTGCTATCTGTTGTGCGGCCCAACATTGGAAGTATTTGAAGGCCCAGATAAGTTACTTCCTGAGTCGCCCACATAAAGGGGAAGCGGTGTTTCCGTGGGGCCTGGTCTACCTTGGGTAGAATAATATTGACGATATTGGATTTTGTGTAGTTAATGTCACATCCCGAGGCCCCTCCAAACCTCTCCAATTCCTCCATAAGTGTGGGCAGGGAGGCCGGGGGTCCATCAGCACGAGCATCACATCATCAGCATAAAGAGCAAGCTTCTGCTCTCTGCGCCCCATCCTCAGGCCCTTTATGCTAACACTGAGTCGCACCCTGTAAGAAAGTACCATCTTGCCTGGCATGTTACCCCCATTTTTACTTGTGTGTTAGTTTGTTTTTGCCAGTGTCACTGGGATCCTGCTAGCCAGGACCCCAGTGCTCATAGTTTGTGGCCTATATGTGTTCCCTGTGTGGTGCCTAACTGTATCACTGAGGCTCTGTTAACCAGAACCTCAGTGCTTATGCTCTCTCTGCTTTTTAAATTGTCACTATAGGCTAGTGACCATTTTCACCAATTCTGATTGGCACACTGGAACAACCCTTATAATTCCCTAGTATATAGTACCTAGGTACCCAGGGTATTGGGGTTCCAGGAGATCCCTATGGGCTGCAGCATTTCTTTTGCCACCCATAGGGAGCTCTGACAATTCTTACACAGGACTGCCACTGCAGCCTGAGTGAAATAACATCCACGTTATTTCACAGCCATTTTATACTGCACTTAAGTAACTTATAAGTCACCTATATGTCTAACCCTCAACTAGTGAAGGTTAGGTGCAAAGTTACTAGGTGTGAGGGCACCCTGGCACTAGCCAAGGTGCCCCCACAGTGTTCAGGGCAATTTCCCCGGACTTTGTGAGTGTGGGTGCACCATTACACGCGTGCACTACATATAGGCCAATACCTATATGTAGCTTCACAATGGTAACTCCGAATATGGCCATGTAACATGTCTAAGATCACGGAATTGTCCCCCCATGCCAAATCTGGTATTGGGGTGCCAATCCCATGCATCCCCGGGGCTCCAGCATGGACCGGGTACTGCCAAACCAGCTCTCTGGGGTTTTCACTGCAGCTACAGCTGCTGCCAACCATCAGACAGGCTTTTGCCCCCCTGGGGTGTGGGCAGCCCAGTCCCAGGAAGGCAGAACAAAGGATTTCCTCTGAGAGAGTGTGTTACACCCTCTCCCTTTGTAAATAGGTGTTAAGGGCTGGGGAGGAGTAGCCTTCCCCAGCCTCTGGAAATGCTTTGAAGGGCACAGATGGTGCCCTCCTTGCATAAGCCAGTCTACACCGGTTCAGGGATGCCCCAGCCCCTTCTCTGGCCCGAAACTGGACAAAAGAAAGGGGAGTGACCACTCCCCTGTCCATCACCACCCCAGGGGTGGTGCCCGGAGCTCCTCCAGTGTGTCCCAGACCTCTGCCATCTTGAATGCAGAGGTGTGAGGGCACTCTGAGTGGCCAGTGCCAGCAGGTGACGTCAGAGACCCCTCCTGATAGGTGCTTACCTGGTTAGGTGGCCAATCCTCCTCTGAGGGCTATTTAGGGTCTCTCCTGTAGGTTTCTCGTCAGATGACGAATGCAAGAGCTCACCAGAGTTCCTCTGCATCTCGCTCTTCAACTTCTGCCAAGGATCGACTGCTGACTGCTCCAGGACGCCTGCAAAACCGCAACAAAGTGGCAAGATGACTACCAGCAACATTGTAGTGCCTAATCCTGCCGGCTTTCTCGACTGTTTCCTGGTGGTGCATGCTCTGAGGGCTGTCTGCCTTCACCCTGCACCGGAAGCCAAGAAGAAATCTCCTGTGGGTCGACGGAATCTTCCCCCTGCTAACGCAGGCACCAACCTTCTGCATCACCAGTCCTCTGGGTCCCCTCTCATCTTGACGAGCGTGGTCCCTGGAACACAGGAGCTGGATCCAAGTGACCCCAACAGTCCAGTGGTCCTTCTGTCCAAATTTGGTGGAGGTAAGTCCTTGCCTCTCCACGCCAGACAGTAATCCTGTGTACTGCATGATCTGCAGCTGCTAGGGCTTCTGTGCACTTTTGCAAGGAATCCTTCATGCACAGCCCAGCCCAGGTCCCCAGCACTCCGTCCTGCATTGCTCAACTCGCTGAGTTGACCTCCGACTTCGTGGGACCCTCTTTTGTTGTGTTGAGACGACTGCCATGCTCAGATTTCTTGAACACCTATTCAAGTACTTCTGTGGGTGCTGCCTGCTTCTGGATGGGCTCTCTGTGTTGCTGTGCGCCCCCTCTGTCTCTTCCTCCAAGGGGTGACATCCTGGTTCTTTCTGGGCCTGGGCAGCACCCATTTTCTTCAACCGTGACTCTTGCAGCTAGCAAGGCTTGTTTGCGATCTTTCTGCATGGAAACAACTCTGCATCCTCCAGAACACCGTGGGATATCTTCTGTGCAAAGGAGAAGTTCCTGGCATCTTCTGTTGTTGCAGAATCTTCAGCTTCTTCCACCCAGAGGCAGCCATTTTGCACCTTCATCCGGGGTTTAGTGGGCTCATGCCCCCCCCGACACTTGCATGACTCTTGGACTTGGTCCCCTTCCTTTACAGGTCCTCAGGTCCAGGAATCCGTCTTCAGTGCTTTGCAGTCAGTTGTTGCCTTTGCAGAATCCCCTATCATGACTTTAGTGTGTTTCTGGGGTAGTTGGGTAACTTTACTCCTACTTTTCAGGGTCTTGGGGTGGGGTATCTTGGACACCCTTAGTGTTTCCTTACACTCCCAGCGACCCTCTACACACTACCCTAGGCCTGGGGTCCATTCATGGTTCGCATTCCGCTTTTAGAGTATATAGTTTGTGTTGCCCCTCGGCCTACTGCATCCTATTGTATTCTACAGTGTTTGTATTACTTTTCTAACTGTGTACTTACCTGATTTTGGTTTGTATGTATATTTTGTATATTTTACTTACCTCCTAAGGGAGTATATCCTCTGAGATACTTTTGACATATTGTCACTAAAATAAAGTACCTTTCATTTTTAGTAACTCTGAGTATTGTGTTTCTTGTGATATAGTGCTATATGATATAAGTGGTATAGTAGGAGCTTTGCATGTCTCCTAGTTCAGCCTAAGCTGCTTTGCCATAGCTACCTCTATCAGCCTAAGCTGCTAGAACACTACTAATCTACTAATAAGGGATAACTGGACCTGGCACAAGGTGTAAGTACCATCAGGTACCCACTAAAAGCCAGGTCAGCCTCCTACAGTGCATTCCTATGGCTGGCTCCTATGGGTCGCTCTTGTTAGGATCCTGTGGAACATTTCCCCAGGCCGCCTGCAAGCAGTGCATTCCTAAAGGCTACTCCTCCGTCGCTCCAGGGAGGATCCTATGAAACATTTACCCAGGCCGGCTGTGAGCAATCCGTTCCATTCGATGGCTCCTATGGGTCGCTCTTGAGAGGATCCTATGGAACATTTACCCAGGCCGCCTGTGAGCATTACGTTCCTATAGATGGCTCCTATGGGTCGCTCCTGGGAGAAAGCTATGGAACATTTCCCCAGGCCGCCTGTGAGCAGTCCATTCCTATGGATGGTTCCTATGGGTCGCTCTTAGGAGGATCCTGTGGAACATTTATCCAGGTCACCTGTGAGCAGTTTGTTCCTATGGATAGCTCCTATGGGCCGCTCCTGGGAGGATCCTGTGGAACATTTCCCCAGGTCATCTACGACCATTCCGTTCCTATGGGTCGCTCCTGGGAGGATCCTGTGGCACATTTCCCCAGGTCACCTGCGAGCAGTCCGTTCCTATGGATGGCTCCTATGGGTCCCTCCTGGGAGGATCCCGTGGAACATTTCCCCAGGCCGCCTGCGAGCAGTCCGTTCCTATGGATGGCTCCTATGGGTCGCTCTTGGGAGGATCCTGTGGAACATTTCCCCAGGCCGCCTGCGAGCAGTCCGTTCCTATGGATGGCTCCTATGGGTCGCTCTTGGGAGGATCCTGTGGAACATTTCCCCAGGCCGCCTGCGAGCAGTCCGTTCCTATGGATGGCTCCTATGGGTCGCTCTTGGGAGGATCCTGTGGAACATTTCCCCGGGCCGCCTGTGAGCAGTCCGTTCCTATGGATGGCTCCTATGGGATACTCTTGGGAGGGTCCTGTGGAACATTTCCCCAGGCCACCTGTGAGCAGTCCGTTCCTATGGATGGCTCCTATGGGATACTCTTGGGAGGGTCCTATGGAACATTTCCCCGGGCCTACAAGCAGTGCATTCCTATGGGTCGCTCCTGGGCGGACCCTGCAGGGCACTTCACTCTGGGAGCGAGTACTGCCATCCGCTCCGCAGTATTAACTGTTGGAAGTGGTGAAGGCCGCTTGCAGTCATTGCGCCGAGGCCTCGGGCCTTGACTGCACTCACCAGCGCGTCCCAGTCCGTGTTCTCCAACTGGCCATGGCCTGGGCAGGCACATGGCTGAAGGCCTAACTGAAAGCTCGGTGTGGGGCTCCAGTAAGCTCTGGTGTCCCCGGTTTTCTTTCAGGCCTTTAGATTCTCAGAGAAGATGCATCTCTCTCTCATGGGTGTCCAGCACACATTCCTGCCATCTAGAGTGTAACGTGCCCGTCCCGTCCAGCGTGCACGTGAGACACCTTGGCACACACAGAGGACAATCGAGTGCCTCTGTTTCATTGTGCCAGGTCAGTGTGCATCTGAAACGCCTTGGCACACACATTGGGCAGTGAAGCGTCATCATGCCTGGTCAGTGTGCATCTGACCTCAGTAAAGCGCCACTGTGCATCCGAGGCCCCTGGGTACGCAGCGGGCACTGGACGGAGCAGGTGCCCTCCTAAGGACCTAAGTAAAGCGCCACTGTGTATCCGAGACCCCTGGGCACACAGCGGGCACTGGCTGGAGTAGGCGCCCTCCTAAGGACTTCAGTAAAGCGCAGAGATCCCTGGGCACACAGAGGGCACTGGACGGAGAAGGCGCCCTCCTAAGGACTTCAGTAAAGCGCAGAGATCCCTGGGCACACAGAGGGCACTGGACGGAGAAGGCGCCCTCCTAAGGACCTCAGTAAAGCACCACTGTGCATCTGAGACCCCTGGGCACACAGATGGCACTGGACGGAGCAGTCACTCTCTAAAGGACCTCAGTCGTGGGTCATTAATGCCCAGACGTCAGTGAAAGTTATGAAAATATCGCAGAGGCCGGGGTGGTTTTCCGGCTGCGACGTCTGATTTCTGGACAGGGTGCTCCTGGCTCTGTGCCAGCAGAACATGGCACAAGCCCTAGGCCATCATCTTCCCCCCTCCCCTCAGCCGGGGAGAAGAGATGAGAGATTAATGAGCATCACTCGCGGTGTTAGACGCACGAGGACTGGTCCAACGCCAGGGCCCTTCCTGAGAGGGGAACACTGAGTCGCGGCGCGTCCCAGCAACCTTAAAAAGCCGATTAATGGCGCGCTGGCACAGAGGGGGCCCGGCGAGCTGGCACAGAGGGGGCCCGGCGAGCTGGCACAGAGGGGGCCCGGCGAGCTGGCACAGAGGGGGCCCGGCGAGCTGGCACAGAGGGGCCCGGCGAGCTGGCACAGAGGGGCCCGGCGAGCTGGCACAGAGGGGGCCGGCGAGCTGGCACAGAGGGGGCCCGGCGAGCTGGCACAGAGGGGGCCCGGAGAGCTGGCACAGAGGGGCCCGGCGCGCTGGCACAGAGGGGCCCGGCGAGCTGGCACAGAGGGGCCCCGCGCGCTGGCACAGAGGGGCCCGGCGCGCTGGCACAGAGGGGGCCCGGCGAGCTGGCACAGAGGGGGCCCGGCGAGCTGGCACAGAGGGGGCCCGGCGAGCTGGCACAGAGGGGGCCCGGCGAGCTGGCACAGAGGGGCCCGGCGAGCTGGCACAGAGGGGGCCGGCGAGCTGGCACACAGGGGCCCGGCGAGCTGGCACAGAGGGGGCCCGGCGAGCTGGCACAGAGGGGGCCCGGCGAGCTGGCACAGAGGGGCCCGGCGCGCTGGCACAGAGGGGGCCGGCGCGCTGGCACACAGGGGCCCGGCGAGCTGGCACAGAGGGGCCCGGCGAGCTGGCACAGAGGGGCCCGGCGAGCTGGCACAGAGGGGGCCCGGCGCTGAAACTGCCCTCGCAGCAGGCCAGCCGCTCCCGAGAGAGGGGGGACTGTGCGCTGCAGACACCGACCCGTGGCATCAATGTGAATGTAGCGAATTAAATGTGAAGAGATGCAGGGAAATGACCCCTGGTGAACAGGTCTCGGAGTTCCCTCCGCCTGTCTCTCCGGGCCCGCGACCCTCTCTCCGGTGCTTTGTAGTTCTTCAAGCCTGCCAGCGCCTCCCTCTCTCACCTACCTCCTCACTGCCCTCACCTCTCCTGCACCCAAAACTCACCCCTTACCTCACCCGTCGGTTCCAGCTCTCTCCCATCACCCAGCAGTCAACCATCACCTCACCTAGTCTCCTCGACAACTAAACCTCAAGTATAACCTCACCAAACACACCCCACTCTCCTCAACGACTAAACCTCAAGTATAACCTCACCAAGCACCCCACTCTCCTCAACAACTAAACCTCAAGTGTAACCTCACCAAGCACCCCACTCTCCTCAACAACTAAACCTCAAGTGTAACCTCACCAAGCACCCCACTCTCCTCAACAACTAAACCTCAAGTGTAACCTCACCAAACACACCCCACTCTCTTCAACAACTAAACTTCAAGTGTAACCTCACCAAGCACACCCCACTCTCTTCAACAACTAAACCTCAAGTGTAACCTCACCAAGCACCCCACTCTCCTCAACAACTAAACCTCAAGTGTAACCTCACCAAACACACCCCACTCTCCTCAACAACTAAACCTCAAGTGTAACCTCACCAAGCACACCCCACTCTCTTCAACAACTAAACCTCAAGTGTAACCTCACGAAGCACACCCCACCACCTCAACAACTAAACCTCAAGTATAACCTCACCAAGCACCCCACTCTCCTCAACAACTAAACCTCAAGTATAACCTCAGCAAGCACACCCCACTCTCCTCAACAACTAAACTTCAAGCGTAACCTCACGAAGCACCCCACTCTCCTCAACAACTAAACTGCAAGTGTAACCTCACCAAACACACCCCACTCTCCTCGACAACTAAACCTCAAGTGTAACCTCACCAAGCACCCCACTCTCCTCAACAACTAAACCTCAAGTGTAACCTCACGAAGCACACCCCACTCTCCTCAACAACTAAACCTCAAGTGTAACCTCACGAAGCACACCCCACTCTCCTCAACAACTAAACCTCAAGCGTAACCTCACCAAACACACCCCACTCTCCTCAACAACTAAACTGCAAGTGTAACCTCACCAAACACACCCCACTCTCCTCAACAACTAAACCTCAAGTATAACCTCACCAAACACACCCCACTCTCCTCAACAACTAAACCTCAAGCGTAACCTCACCAAACACACCCCACTCTCCTCAACAACTAAACTTCAAGTGTAACCTCACCAAGCACACCCCACTCTCTTCAACAACTAACTTCAAGTGTAACCTCACCAAACACACCCCACTCTCTTCAACAACTAACTTCAAGTGTAACCTCACCAAACACACCCCACTCTCTTCAACAACTAACTTCAAGTGTAACCTCACCAAACACACCCCACTCTCCTCAACAACTAAACTTCAAGTATAACCTCACCAAGCACACCCCACTCTCCTCCACAACTAATCCTCAAGTGTAACCTCACGAAGCACACCCCACTCTCCTCAACAACTAAACCTCAAGTATAACCTCAGCAAGCACACCCCACTCTCCTCAACAACTAAACTGCAAGTGTAACCTCACCAAACACACCCCACTCTCCTCAACAACTAAACTGCAAGTGTAACCTCACCAAACACACCCCACTCTCCTCAACAACTAAACCTCAAGTATAACCTCACCAAACACACCCCACTCTCCTCAACAACTAAACCTCAAGCGTAACCTCACCAAACACACCCCACTCTCCTCAACAACTAAACTTCAAGTGTAACCTCACCAAACACACCCCACTCTCCTCGACAACTAAACCTCAAGTGTAACCTCACCAAACACACCCCACTCTCTTCAACAACTAACTTCAAGTGTAACCTCACCAAACACACCCCACTCTCTTCAACAACTAACTTCAAGTGTAACCTCACCAAACACACCCCACTCTCTTCAACAACTAACTTCAGGTGTAACCTCACCAAGCACACCCCACTCTCCTCAACAACTAAACCTCAAGTATAACCTCACGAAGCACACCCCACTCTCCTCAACAACTAAACTTCTAATGTAACCTCACCAAACACACCCCACTCTCTTCAACAACTAACTTCAGGTGTAACCTCACCAAGCACACCCCACTCTCCTCAACAACTAAACCTCAAGTATAACCTCACCAAACACACCCCACTCTCCTCGACAACTAAACCTCAAGTATAACCTCAGCAAGCACACCCCACTCTCCTCAACAACTAAACCTCAAGTGTAACCTCACCAAACACACCCCACTCTCCTCAACAACTAAACTGCAAGTGTAACCTCACGAAGCACACCCCACTCTCCTCAACAACTAAACTTCAAGCGTAACCTCACCAAACACACCCCACTCTCCTCAACAACTAAACTGCAAGTGTAACCTCACCAAACACACCCCACTCTCCTCAACAACTAAACCTCAAGTGTAACCTCACCAAACACACCCCACTCTCCTCAACAACTAAACCTCAAGTATAACCTCACCAAGCACCCCACTCTCCTCAACAACTAAACTGCAAGTGTAACCTCACCAAACACACCCCACTCTCCTCAACAACTAAACCTCAAGTGTAACCTCACGAAGCACACCCCACTCTCCTCAACAACTAAACCTCAAGTGTAACCTCACGAAGCACCCCACTCTCCTCAACAACTAAACCTCAAGTATAACCTCAGCAAGCACACCCCACTCTCCTCAACAACTAAACTGCAAGTGTAACCTCACCAAACACACCCCACTCTCCTCAACAACTAAACTTCAAGTGTAACCTCACCAAGCACACCCCACTCTCTTCAACAACTAACTTCAAGTGTAACCTCACCAAACACACCCCACTCTCTTCAACAACTAACTTCAAGTGTAACCTCACCCAACACACCCCACTCTCTTCAACAACTAACTTCAAGTGTAACCTCACCAAGCACCCCACTCTCCTCAACAACTAAACTTCAAGTATAACCTCACCAAGCACACCCCACTCTCCTCCACAACTAATCCTCAAGTGTAACCTCACGAAGCACACCCCACTCTCCTCAACAACTAAACTTCAAGTGTAACCTCACCAAGCACACCCCACTCTCTTCAACAACTAACTTCAAGTGTAACCTCACCAAAAACCTCACCAAACACACCCCACTCTCTTCAACAACTAACTTCAGGTGTAACCTCACCAAGCACACACCACTCTCTTCAACAACTAAACTTCAAGCGTAACCTCACCAAACACACCCCACTCTCCTCAACAACTAAACTTCTAATGTAACCTTACCAAACACACCCCACTCTCCTCAACAACTAAACTTCTAATGTAACCTCACCAAACACACCCCACTCTCCTCAACAACTAAACCTCAAGCGTAACCTCACCAAACACACCCCACTCTCCTCAACAACTAAACTTCAAGTGTAACCTCACCAAGCACACCCCACTCTCTTCAACAACTAACTTCAAGTGTAACCTCACCAAACACACCCCACTCTCTTCAACAACTAACTTCAAGTGTAACCTCACCAAACACACCCCACTCTCTTCAACAACTAACTTCAAGTGTAACCTCACCAAACACACCCCACTCTCCTCAACAACTAAACTTCAAGTATAACCTCACCAAGCACACCCCACTCTCCTCCACAACTAATCCTCAAGTGTAACCTCACGAAGCACACCCCACTCTCCTCAACAACTAAACTTCAAGTGTAACCTCACCAAGCACACCCCACTCTCTTCAACAACTAACTTCAAGTGTAACCTCACCAAACACACCCCACTCTCTTCAACAACTAACTTCAGGTGTAACCTCACCAAGCACACCCCACTCTCCTCAACAACTAAACCTCAAGTATAACCTCACGAAGCACACCCCACTCTCCTCAACAACTAAACTTCTAATGTAACCTCACCAAACACACCCCACTCTCTTCAACAACTAACTTCAGGTGTAACCTCACCAAGCACACCCCACTCTCCTCAACAACTAAACCTCAAGTATAACCTCAGCAAGCACACCCCACTCTCCTCGACAACTAAACCTCAAGTGTAACCTCAGCAAGCACACCCCACTCTCCTCGACAACTAAACCTCAAGTGTAACCTCACGAAGCACACCCCACTCTCCTCAACAACTAAACCTCAAGTATAACCTCAGCAAGCACACCCCACTCTCCTCAACAACTAAACTGCAAGTGTAACCTCACCAAACACACCCCACTCTCCTCAACAACTAAACTGCAAGTGTAACCTCACGAAGCACACCCCACTCTCCTCAACAACTAAACTTCAAGCGTAACCTCACCAAACACACCCCACTCTCCTCAACAACTAAACTGCAAGTGTAACCTCACCAAACACACCCCACTCTCCTCAACAACTAAACCTCAAGTATAACCTCACCAAACACACCCCACTCTCCTCGACAACTAAACCTCAAGTATAACCTCAGCAAGCACACCCCACTCTCCTCAACAACTAAACCTCAAGTGTAACCTCACGAAGCACACCCCACTCTCCTCAACAACTAAACTTCTAATGTAACCTCACCAAACACACCCCACTCTCTTCAACAACTAACTTCAGGTGTAACCTCACCAAGCACACCCCACTCTCCTCAACAACTAAACCTCAAGTATAACCTCACCAAACACACCCCACTCTCCTCGACAACTAAACCTCAAGTATAACCTCAGCAAGCACACCCCACTCTCCTCGACAACTAAACCTCAAGTGTAACCTCACAAAGCACACCCCACTCTCCTCAACAACTAAACCTCAAGTATAACCTCAGCAAGCACACCCCACTCTCCTCAACAACTAAACTGCAAGTGTAACCTCACCAAACACACCCCACTCTCCTCAACAACTAAACCTCAAGTATAACCTCAGCAAGCACACCCCACTCTCCTCAACAACTAAACTGCAAGTGTAACCTCACCAAACACACCCCACTCTCCTCAACAACTAAACTGCAAGTGTAACCTCACGAAGCACACCCCACTCTCCTCAACAACTAAACTTCAAGCGTAACCTCACCAAACACACCCCACTCTCCTCAACAACTAAACTGCAAGTGTAACCTCACCAAACACACCCCACTCTCCTCAACAACTAAACCTCAAGTGTAACCTCACCAAACACACCCCACTCTCCTCAACAACTAAACCTCAAGTATAACCTCACCAAACACACCCCACTCTCCTCAACAACTAAACTGCAAGTGTAACCTCACCAAACACACCCCACTCTCCTCAACAACTAAACCTCAAGTGTAACCTCACGAAGCACACCCCACTCTCCTCAACAACTAAACCTCAAGTGTAACCTCACGAAGCACCCCACTCTCCTCAACAACTAAACCTCAAGTATAACCTCAGCAAGCACACCCCACTCTCCTCAACAACTAAACTGCAAGTGTAACCTCACCAAACACACCCCACTCTCCTCAACAACTAAACTTCAAGTGTAACCTCACCAAGCACACCCCACTCTCTTCAACAACTAACTTCAAGTGTAACCTCACCAAACACACCCCACTCTCTTCAACAACTAACTTCAAGTGTAACCTCACCAAACACACCCCACTCTCTTCAACAACTAACTTCAAGTGTAACCTCACCAAACACACCCCACTCTCTTCAACAACTAACTTCAAGTGTAACCTCACCAAACACACCCCACTCTCCTCAACAACTAAACTTCAAGTATAACCTCACCAAGCACACCCCACTCTCCTCCACAACTAATCCTCAAGTGTAACCTCACGAAGCACACCCCACTCTCCTCAACAACTAAACTTCAAGTGTAACCTCACCAAGCACACCCCACTCTCTTCAACAACTAACTTCAAGTGTAACCTCACCAAAAACCTCACCAAACACACCCCACTCTCTTCAACAACTAACTTCAGGTGTAACCTCACGAAGCACACACCACTCTCTTCAACAACTAAACTTCAAGCGTAACCTCACCAAACACACCCCACTCTCCTCAACAACTAAACTTCAAGTATAACCTCACCAAACACACCCCACTCTCCTCAACAACTAAACTTCAAGCGTAACCTCACCAAACACACCCCACTCTCCTCAACAACTAAACTTCAAGTGTAACCTCACCAAGCACACCACTCTCCTCAACAACTAAACTTCTAATGTAACCTCACCAAGCACACCCCACTCTCTTCAACAACTAAACTTCTAATGTAACCTCACCAAACACACACCACTCCGCGCAGTGCACAGGTGGCCGAAGCGAGTGGCCTCTGCGCGGACGCGCAGTGCACAGGTGACCCGGAGCAAGTGGCCCCGACACGGACGCGCAGTGCACAGGTGGCCGAAGCGAGTGGCCTCTGCGCGGACGCGCAGTGCACAGGTGGCGAAGCGAGTGGCCTCTGCGCGGACGCGCCCTGCATTGGTGGCCGAAGCGAGTGGCCTCTGCGCGGACGCACAATGTCCTTAACCATAGGTGGCGAAGCGAGTGGCCTCTGCACGGACGCACAATGTCCTTGCATAGGTGACCCGGAGCAAGTGGTCGCTGTACCGACGCGCCGCGCATAGGTGGCCCGGAGCAAGTGGCCACTGCGCGGACGCGCCCTGCATTGGTGGCCGAAGCGAGTGGCCCCGACACGGACGCGCAGTGCACAGGTGGCCGAAGCGAGAGGCCTCTGAGCGGAGGCGCAGTGCACAGGTGGCCCGGAGCAAGTGGCCCCTACACGGACGCGCAGTGCACAGGTGGCCGAAGCGAGTGGCCTGTGCGCAGACGCGCAGTGCACAGGTGGCCCGGAGCGAGTGGCCACTGCGCGGACGCGCCCTGCATTGGTGGCCGAAGCGAGTGGCCCCGACACGGACGCGCAGTGCACAGGTGGCCGAAGCGAGTGGCCTCTGCGCGGACGCGCAGTGCACAGGTGGCCGAAGCGAGTGGCCTCTGCGCGGACGCCGTGTGACAACCGGCACTCTGAGGTTACCGCCGTGTGACAGCCGGTACTCTGAGGTTACCGCCGTGTGACAACCGGCACTCTGAGGTTACCGCCGTGTGACAACCGGTACTCTGAGGTTACCGCAGGGTGACAGCCGGTACTCTGAGGTTACCGCCGTGTGACACCCAGCCCTCTGAGGTTACCGCCGTGTGACAACCGGTACTCTGAGGTTACCGCCGTGTGACAATCGGCACTCTGAGGTTACCGCAGGGTGACAGCCGGTACTCTGAGGTTACCGCCGTGTGACACCCAGCCCTCTGAGGTTACCGCCGTGTGACAACCGGTACTCTGAGGTTACCGCAGGGTGACAGCCGGTACTCTGAGGTTACTGCCGTGTGACACCCAGCCCTCTGAGGTTACCGCCGTGTGACAACCGGTACTCTGAGGTTACCGCCGTGTGACAACCGGCACTCTGAGGTTACCGCCGTGTGACAACCGGTACTCTGAGGTTACCGCAGGGTGACAGCCGGTACTCTGAGGTTACCGCCGTGTGACAACCGGTACTCTGAGGTTACCGTAGGGTGACAGCCGGTACTCTGAGGTTACCGTCATGTGACAACCGGTACTCTGAGGTTACCGTAGGGTGACAGCCGGTACTCTGAGGTTACCGTAGTGTGACAGCCGGTACTCTGAGGTTACCGTAGGGTGACAGCCAGCGCTCTGAGGTTACCATAGGGTGACAGCCGGTACTCTGAGGTTACCGTAGGGTGACAGCCAGCACTCTGAGGTTACCGTCGTGTGACAACCGGTACTCTGAGGTTACCGTAGGGTGACAGCCGGTACTCTGAGGTTACCGTAGGGTGACAGCCGGTACTCTGAGGTTACCGTAGGGTGACAGCCGGTACTCTGAGGTTACCGCCGTGTGACAACCGGCACTCTGAGGTTACCGCCGTGTGACAACCGGTACTCTGAGGTTACCGTAGTGTGAAAGCCGGTACTCTGAGGTTACCGCCGTGTGACAACCGGCACTCTGAGGTTACCGCAGGGTGACAGCCGGTACTCTGAGGTTACCGCCGTGTGACACCCAGCCCTCTGAGGTTACCGCCGTGTGACAACCGGTACTCTGAGGTTACCGCCGTGTGACAACCGGCACTCTGAGGTTACCGCAGGGTGACAGCCGGTACTCTGAGGTTACCGCCGTGTGACACCCAGCCCTCTGAGGTTACCGCCGTGTGACAACCGGTACTCTGAGGTTACCGCAGGGTGACAGCCGGTACTCTGAGGTTACCGCCGTGTGACACCCAGCCCTCTGAGGTTACCGCCGTGTGACAACCGGTACTCTGAGGTTACCGCCGTGTGACAACCGGCACTCTGAGGTTACCGCCGTGTGACAACCGGTACTCTGAGGTTACCGCATGGTGACAGCCGGTACTCTGAGGTTACCGCCGTGTGACAACCGGTACTCTGAGGTTACCATAGGGTGACAGCCGGTACTCTGAGGTTACCGTCATGTGACAACCGGTACTCTGAGGTTACCGCCGTGTGACAACCGGTACTCTGAGGTTACCGAAGTGTGACAGCCGGTACTCTGAGGTTACCGTCATGTGACAACCGGTACTCTGAGGTTACCGTAGGGTGACAGCCGGTACTCTGAGGTTACCGTAGTGTGACAGCCGGTACTCTGAGGTTACCGTAGGGTGACAGCCAGCGCTCTGAGGTTACCGTAGGGTGACAGCCGGTACTCTGAGGTTACCGTAGGGTGACAGCCGGCACTCTGAGGTTACCGTCGTGTGACAACCGGTACTCTGAGGTTACCGTAGGGTGACAGCCGGTACTCTGAGGTTACCGTAGGGTGACAGCCGGTACTCTGAGGTTACCGCCGTGTGACAACCGGCACTCTGAGGTTACCGCCGTGTGACAACCGGTACTCTGAGGTTACCGTAGTGTGAAAGCCGGTACTCTGAGGTTACCGCCGTGTGACAACCGGCACTCTGAGGTTACCGCAGGGTGACAGCCGGTACTCTGAGGTTACCGCCATGTGACACCCAGCCCTCTGAGGTTACCGCCGTGTGACAACCGGTACTCTGAGGTTACCGCCGTGTGACAACCGGCACTCTGAGGTTACCGCAGGGTGACAGCCGGTACTCTGAGGTTACCGCCGTGTGACACCCAGCCCTCTGAGGTTACCGCCGTGTGACAACCGGTACTCTGAGGTTACCGCAGGGTGACAGCCGGTACTCTGAGGTTACCGCCGTGTGACACCCAGCCCTCTGAGGTTACCGCCGTGTGACAACCGGTACTCTGAGGTTACCGCCGTGTGACAACCGGTACTCTGAGGTTACCGCAGGGTGACAGCCGGTACTCTGAGGTTACCGCCGTGTGACAACCGGTACTCTGAGTTTACCGTAGGGTGACAGCCGGTACTCTGAGGTTACCGTCATGTGACAACCGGTACTCTGAGGTTACCGCCGTGTGACAACCGGTACTCTGAGGTTACCGAAGTGTGACAGCCGGTACTCTGAGGTTACCGTCATGTGACAACCAGTACTCTGAGGTTACCGTAGGGTGACAGCCGGTACTCTGAGGTTACCGTAGTGTGACAGCCGGTACTCTGAGGTTACCGTAGGGTGACACCCAGCCCTCTGAGGTTACCGCCGTGTGACAACCGGTACTCTGAGGTTACCGCCGTGTGACAACCGGCACTCTGAGGTTACCGCCGTGTGACAACCGGTACTCTGAGGTTACCGCATGGTGACAGCCGGTACTCTGAGGTTACCGCCGTGTGACAACCGGTACTCTGAGGTTACCATAGGGTGACAGCCGGTACTCTGAGGTTACCGTCATGTGACAACCGGTACTCTGAGGTTACCGCCGTGTGACAACCGGTACTCTGAGGTTACCGAAGTGTGACAGCCGGTACTCTGAGGTTACCGTCATGTGACAACCGGTACTCTGAGGTTACCGTAGGGTGACAGCCGGTACTCTGAGGTTACCGTAGTGTGACAGCCGGTACTCTGAGGTTACCGTAGGGTGACAGCCAGCGCTCTGAGGTTACCGTAGGGTGACAGCCGGTACTCTGAGGTTACCGTAGGGTGACAGCCGGCACTCTGAGGTTACCGTCGTGTGACAACCGGTACTCTGAGGTTACCGTAGGGTGACAGCCGGTACTCTGAGGTTACCGTAGGGTGACAGCCGGTACTCTGAGGTTACCGCCGTGTGACAACCGGCACTCTGAGGTTACCGCCGTGTGACAACCGGTACTCTGAGGTTACCGTAGTGTGAAAGCCGGTACTCTGAGGTTACCGCCGTGTGACAACCGGCACTCTGAGGTTACCGCAGGGTGACAGCCGGTACTCTGAGGTTACCGCCATGTGACACCCAGCCCTCTGAGGTTACCGCCGTGTGACAACCGGTACTCTGAGGTTACCGCCGTGTGACAACCGGCACTCTGAGGTTACCGCAGGGTGACAGCCGGTACTCTGAGGTTACCGCCGTGTGACACCCAGCCCTCTGAGGTTACCGCCGTGTGACAACCGGTACTCTGAGGTTACCGCAGGGTGACAGCCGGTACTCTGAGGTTACCGCCGTGTGACACCCAGCCCTCTGAGGTTACCGCCGTGTGACAACCGGTACTCTGAGGTTACCGCCGTGTGACAACCGGTACTCTGAGGTTACCGCAGGGTGACAGCCGGTACTCTGAGGTTACCGCCGTGTGACAACCGGTACTCTGAGTTTACCGTAGGGTGACAGCCGGTACTCTGAGGTTACCGTCATGTGACAACCGGTACTCTGAGGTTACCGCCGTGTGACAACCGGTACTCTGAGGTTACCGAAGTGTGACAGCCGGTACTCTGAGGTTACCGTCATGTGACAACCAGTACTCTGAGGTTACCGTAGGGTGACAGCCGGTACTCTGAGGTTACCGTAGTGTGACAGCCGGTACTCTGAGGTTACCGTAGGGTGACAGCCAGCGCTCTGAGGTTACCGTAGGGTGACAGCCGGTACTCTGAGGTTACCGTAGGGTGACAGCCAGCACTCTGAGGTTACCGTCGTGTGACAACCGGTACTCTGAGGTTACCGTAGGGTGACAGCCGGTACTCTGAGGTTACGTAGGGTGACAGCCGGTAATCTGAGGTTACCGTCATGTGACAACCGGTACTCTGAGGTTACCGTAGGGTGACATCCGGTACTCTGAGGTTACCGTAGGGTGACAACCGGTACTCTGAGGTTACCGTAGTGTGACAGCCGGTACTCTGAGGTTACCGTAGGGTGACAGCCAGCGCTCTGAGGTTACCGTAGCGTGACAGCCGGTACTCTGTGGTTACCGTCGTGTGACAACCGGCGCTCTGAGGTTACCGTAGGGTGACAGCCGGTACTCTGAGGTTGCCGTCGTGTGACAACCGGCGCTCTGAGGTTACCGTAGGGTGACAGCCGGTACTCTGTGGTTACCGTAGGGTGACAGCCGGTACTCTGTGGTTACCGTAGGGTGACAACCGGTACTCTAAGGTTACCGTCGTGTGACAGCCAGCACTCTGAGGTTACCGTAGAGTGACAGCCAGCACTCTGAGGTTACCGTAGAGTGACAAAAAGCACGCTGAGGTTACCGTAGAGTGACGGAAAGCACGCTGAGGTTACCGTAGGGTGACAGCCAGCACTCCGAGGTTACCGTAGAGTGACAGAAAGCACGCTGAGGTTACCGTAGAGTGACAGAAAGCCCTCTGAAGTTACCGTAGAGTGACAGAAAGCACTCTGAGGTTACTGTAGAGTGACAGAAAGCACTCTGAGGTTTCCGTAGAGTGACAACCGTTACTCTGAGGTTACTGTAGGAAGAGAGCCAGCGCTCGTGGGTTACGGTAAAGTGACAACCAGTGCTCCGTGGTTACTGTAGAGTGACGGACAATGTTCTGAGGTTACCGTAGGGTGACAGAAAGCACGCTGAAGTTACCGTAGAGTGACAGACAGCACTCTGAGGTTACCGTAGAGTGACAGAAAGCACGCTGAGGTTGCAGTAGAGTGACAGAAAGCACGCTGAGGTTACCGTAGAGTGACAGAAAGCACTCTGAGGTTACCGTAGAATGACAGAAAGCACGCTGAGGTTACCGTAGAGTGACAGAAAGCACTCTGAGGTTACCGTAGAGTGACATAAAGCATGCTGAGGTTACCGTAGAGTGACAGCCAGCACTCTGAGGTTACCGTAGAGTGACAGAAAGCACGCTGAGGTTACCGTAGAGTGACAGAAAGCACTCTGAGGTTACCGTAGAGTGACAGAAAGCACGCTGAGGTTACCGTAGAGTGACAGAAAGCACTCTGAGGTTTCCGTAGAGTGACAACCGGTACTCTGAGGTTACTGAAGGAAGAGAGCCAGCGCTCGTGGGTTACGGTAGAGTGACAACCAGTGCTCTGTGGTTACTGTAGAGTGACGGCCAATGATCTGAGGTTACCATAGGGTGACAGAAAGCACACTGAGGTTACTGTACAGAAACAACCAGCTTTCTGAGGTTACCGTACTGTGACAGCTAGCACTCTGAGGTTACTGTAAGGTGACAGCGAACACTATGGATTCCGTAGGGTGACAGCCAGTGCTATGAGGGTAATGTAGGGAAACTGCCAGCACTCTGAGGTTACCACAGGGTGACAGAAAGCACTATGATGTTACCATAGTGAGACATCCAGCATTCTGCCGTTACTGTGGGCTGACAGAATGCAGTCTGAGGTTACCGTAGTGAGCCAACCAGTGCTCTGAGGTTACTGTTACCATAGAGTGAAAACTAGAACTCTGAGGTTACCGTAGGGTGACACTTGGCACTTTGAGTTACCGTAGGGTGACAGAAAGCGCTATGAGTTTACCGTAGGGTAACAGCTAGCACTCTAAGATTACTGTAGATTGACAAGCAGCACTCTGAGAATATTGTAGAGGGACTACTTACCACAGGATGACAGCCAGCAATCTGAGGTTACCGTAGGGTGAGAGCCAGCGCTCTGAGGTTACCGTAGGGTGAGAGCCAGCGCTCTGAGGTTACCGTAGGATGAGAGCCAGCACTCTGAGGTTACGGTAGAGTGACAGATAGCGCCCTGAGGTTACTGTGGGTGAGAGCCAGGGCCCTGTCTGTTGGGCGCGACCCCTCAGGGGGCATAGCGTCCTGGGGTGGAGAATCGCGCATTTCCCCCTCACTTCGTCAGCTTGTGAACTTTCCTTCATGGAGTTTCCTGTGCTGTGGAACAAAGCCGCACAGATAGCTAAAAAGCCTTTGTGCCGGGGCCTGTTTACTGAATGAAATGCAAATTTTCTCTACCAGTTGATCTTCCATTATACAAGATGCTTGGGAGCTGGTTCTGGCTTTAATTGACTTAATCTTTGGAAGCTTTACAATGACAAACATTTATTCTTTATGAGTGGGAGTGCAAAGAGTTAACAACTGCGCTGCGAAGTATATTCTTTTAATTGAAATCCTATTTACATAGCACTTAGTTAACCTGGAGGTATTGAAGGGACAGCTATTAAAACAAGCATTTGCAATGCAATGGGTCTCGCATTTGTTCTACTTAGAGCTATTAGCGTTGTAAAGTCTTAACCAAACTTTTCTTGCCACATAAATCGAAAATGAGAAGTAACACAGTTTTACATAAGCAAGACTATTTAAAGCACCACGCCATGAGCGTGAAGGAGCACACAAATGGAAACAGAACTTTGTTCGCATTCAAACGTATTGGCAGTTATGTAATTATCTATGTAACACGGTCGATGTCATGCAAAGCGCTCGACTACTGCCCAGCGAGATCGCACCGTGTAGGAAATAAAAAGAGAACGTAGTCTAGAAGCCATGTGGAATATATGGAGCCTCATATGTTTTCTGTAGTTTACTGGTACTCTTGAGGCGGGCTAATCACCGGAAAAGTCCTGACGTTTGCATGCCTCTCACAAATGAAATCAAGCGAATTTTAAAAGGCAAGCCCACAAACCAATCAAAGTGATGGGCATGACATGGGTGTAGTTTAAAACCCACAGAGAGATTAAAACAGGGGCCAGAGCGCGTGCGCGCTCAACCCTAAAAAACGGTATTGAGTGTGCTCTGATATTATTTAAATCTACATTTTGAAAGCACCGTTTTATCTTAAACCTTTTTGTAGTGGCCTATCTTATACTGTGTGTAACGCAAGTATAAAAGAATGACTTACATATTCACAGCGCTTTCTGTCACAGGCTGTGACCTCGTGGCACTAAAAAACACAAGTCACTCTTCTCCACTGCACCAGCCAAGATTTAATTCTGTTGCTGTCTGTGTAGGAGGCTGGACTGGCTTGTAGTGAGTACCAAGGGGTATACTTACACCTTGCACCAGGCCCAGGTATCCCTTATTAGTGTAGAGGGGTTTCTAGCAGCTTAGGCTGATAGAAAAGGTAGCTTAGCAGAGAAGCTTAGGCTGAACTAGGAGACGAGTGAAGCTCCTACAGTACCACTAGTGTCATATGCACAATATCATAAGAAAACACAATGCACAGATATACTAAAAATAAAGGTACTTTATTTTTATGATAATATGCCAAAAGTATCTCAGTGAGTACCCTCAGTATGAGGATAGCAAATATACACAAGATATATGTACACAATACCAAAATATGCAGTAATAGCAATAGAAAACAGTGCAAACAATGTATAGTCACAATCAAATGCAATGGGGGCACATAGGGATAGGGGCAACACAAACCATATACTCTAGAAGTGGAATGCGAACCACGAATGGACCCCAAACCTATGTGACCTCGTAGAGGGTCGCTGGGACTGTAAGAAAACAGTGAGGGTTAGAAAAATAGCCCACCCCAAGACCCTGAAAAGTGGGTGCAAAGTGCACCTAAGTTCCCCAAAGAGCACAGAAGTCGTGATAGGGGAATTCTGCAGGAAAGACCAACACCAGCAATGCAACAACGATGGATTTCCAGATGAGGGTACCTGTGGAACAAGGGGACCAAGTCCAAAAGTCACGATCAAGTCGGGAGTGGGCAGATGCCCAGGAAATGCCAGCTGTGGATGCAAAGAAGCTGCCACCGGATGGTAGAAGCTGAGGATTCTGCATGAACGACAAGGGCTAGAAACTTCCCCTTTGGAGGATGAACGTCCCACGTCGTGAAGAGTCGGGCAGAAGTGTTTTCCCGCAGAAAGACCACAAACAAGCCTTGCTAGCTGCAAGGGTCGCAGTTAGGGTTTTTGGATGCTGCTGTGGCCCAGGAGGGACCAGGATGTCGCCAATTGCGTGAGGAGACACAGGGGGCGCCCAGCAAGAGAAGGAGCCCACTCAGAAGCAAGCAGCACCCGCAGAAGTGCCGGAACAGGCACTACAAAGTGGAGTGAATCGGTGCTCACCCGAAGTTGCACAAGAGAGTCCCACGCCGCCGGAGGACAACTCAGGAGGTCGTGCAATGCAGGTTAGAGTGCCGGGGACCCAGGCTTGGCTGTGCACAAAGGAAATCCTCGGTGAGTGCACAGGAGCCAGAGTAGCTGCAAAACACGCGGTTCCCAGCAATGCAGTCTGGCGTGGGGAGGCAAGGACTTACCTCCACCAAACTTGGACTGAAGCGTCACTGGACTGTGGGAGTCACTTTGACAGAGTTGCTGAGTTCAAGGGACCTCGCTCGTCGTGCTGAGAGGAGACCCAGAGGACCGGTGAAGCAGTTCTTTAGTGCCTGCGGTTGCAGGGGGAAGATTCCGTCGACCCACGGGAGATTTCTTCGGAGCTTCTAGTGCAGAGAGGAGGCAGACTACCCCCACAGCATGCACAACCAGGAAAACAGTTGAGAAGGCGGCAGGATCAGCATTACAAGGTCGCAGTAGTCGTCTTTGCTACTTTGTTGCAGTTTTGCAGGCTTCCAGCGCGGTCAGCAGTCGATTCCGTGGCAGAAGGTGAAGAGAGAGATGCAGAGGAACTCTGATGAGCTCTTGCATTCGTTATCTAGGGACTTCCCCAAAGCAGAGACCCTAAATAGCCAGAAAAGGAGGTTTGGCTACTTAGGAGAGAGGATAGGCTAGCAACACCTGAAGGAGCCTATCAGAATGAGTCTCTGACATCACCTGCTGGCACTGGCCACTCAGAGCAGTCCAGTGTGCCAGCAGCACCTCTGTTTCCAAGATGGCAGAGGTCTGGAGCACACTGGAGGAGCTCTGGGCAGGTCAGGGGAGTGGTCACTCCCCTTTCCTTTGTCCAGTTTCGTGCCAGAGCAGGGCTGAGGGGTCCCTGAACCGGTGTAGACTGGCTTATGCAGAAATGGGCACCATCTGTGCCCATGAAAGCATTTCCAGAGGCTGTGGGAGGCTACTCCTCCCCTGCCTTAACACCTTTTTCTAAAGGGAGAGGGTGTAACACCCTCTCTCTGAGGAAGTCCTTTCTTCTGCCTTCCTGGGCCAAGCCTGGCTGGACCCCAGGAAGGCAGAAGCCTGTCTGAGGGGTTGGCAGCAGCAGCAGCTGCAGTGAAACCCCTGAAAAGGCAGTTTGGCAGTACCCGGGTCTGTGCTAGAGACCCGGGGAATCATGGGATTGTCTCCCCAATACCAGGATGGCATTGGGGGGGGCAATTCCATGATCTTAGACATGTTACATGGCCATGTTCGGAGTTACCATTGTGAAGCTACACATAGGTAGTGACCTATGTGTAGTGCATGCGTGTAATGGTGTCCCCGCACTCACAAAGTCCGGGGAATTTGCCCTGAACAATGTGGGGGCACCATGGCTAGTGCCAGGGTGCCCACACACTAAGTAACTTAGCACCCAACCTTTACCAGGTAAAGGTTAGACATATAGGTGATTTATAAGTTACTTAAGTGCAGTGGTAAATGGCAGTGAAATAACGTGGACGTTATTTCACTCAGGCTGCAGTGGCAGGCCTGTGTAAGAATTGTCAGATCTCCCTATGGGTGGCAAAAGAAATGCTGCAGCCCATAGGGATCTCCTGGAACCCCAATACCCTGGGTACCTTAGTACCACATACTAGGGAATTATAAGGGTGTTCCAGTATGCCAATGTAAATTGGTGAAATTGGTCACTAGCCTGTTAGTGACAATTTGGAAAGAAAAGAGAGAGCATAACCACTGAGGTTCTGATTAGCAGAGCCTCAGTGAGACAGTTAGTCATAACACAGGTAACACATTCAGGGCACACTTATGAGCACTGGGGCCTTGGCTGGCAGGGTCCCAGTGACACATACCACTAAAACAACATATACACAGTGAAATATGGGGGTAACATGCCAGGCAAGATGGTACTTTCCTACACAACACCCCCCCAAACGAAGGACAATAAGACTAGCCATGACCTGATGAGTCTTCAGTGTCTAAGTGGAAATATCTGGAGAGTCCATCTGCATTGGAGTGGGTACTCCCAGGTCTATGTTCCACTGTATAGTCCATTCCCTGTAGGGATATAGACCACCTCAACAATTTAGGATTTTCACCTTTCATTTGTTTTAGCCAAAGTAGAGGTTTGTGGTCTGTCTGAACAATGAAGTGAGTGCCAAACAGGTATGGCCTCAACTTCTTCAGTGCCCAGACCACAGCAAAGGCCTCCCTCAATATGGCAGACCAACGCTTTTCTCTAGGGGTCAACCTCCTGCTGATAAAAGCAACAGGTTGATCCTGGCCCTCAGAATTTAGTTGTGATAAGACTGCCCCTACCCCTAATTCAGATGCATCAGTTTGGACAATTAATTTTTGGGAGTAACAGGGGCTTTTCAGGACAGGTGCAGAGCACATGGCCTGCTTCAGCTCCTCAAAAGCTTTCTGACAGCTAGCTGTCCATAATACCTTTTTAGGCATTTTCTTAGATGTGAGGTCATTAAGAGGGGCTGCAATGGAGCCATAGTTCTTTATGAACCTCCTGTAATACCCAGTGAGGCCTAAGAAGGCTCTCACCTGGGTCTGAGTTGTAGGGGGAATCCAATCTATAATAGTTTGGATTTTCCCCTGAAGTGGTGCAATCTGATCTCCACCTACCAGGTGTCCCAGATAAACCACTTTCCCCTGCCCTATCTGGCACTTTGAAGCCTTGATAGCGAGGCCTGCCTTTTGCAGGGCCTCCAAAACTTTCCACAGGTGGACCAGGTGATCATCCCAACTGGAGCTAAAGACAGCTATATCGTCCAGATATGCTGCACTAAAAGCCTCCAACCCCTGCAGGACTGTATTCACCAACCTCGGAAAAGTGGCAGGTGCATTTTGCAACCCAAAAGGCATTACTGCGAATTGATAGTGCCCTCCAATGGTTGAAAATGCAGTTTTTGCTTTAGCATCCCCTGATAACTTGATCTGCCAATACCCTGCAGTCAAATCAAAGGTGCTTAGATACTTGGCAGATGCCAGTGTATCTATTAGCTCATCTGCCCTGGGTATAGGGTGAGCATCAGTTTTAGTTACCTGGTTGAGACCTCTGTAATCAACACAAAATCTAATTTCCTTCTTTCCATCTTTGGAATGAGGTTTTGGTACAAGTACCACAGGAGAGGCCCATGGACTTTCAGAGTGCTCAACCACTCCCAGTTCAAGCATTTTCTGAACCTCTTGTTTTATGCAGTCCCTGACATGGTCAGGCTGCCTATAGATCTTACTTTTGACAGGCAAGCTGTCTCCAGTATCTATAGTGTGCTCACACCAAGAAGTGGTACCTGGCACAGTAGAAAAGAGTTCAGAAAACTGACCCAGGAGATTTATGCAGTGGTCTTTCTACTCAGCAGTAAGACAATCTGCCAGAACTACACCTTCCACTAGAGCATCTTGTTCTGTGGAAGAGAAGAGATCAGGGAGAGGGTCACTCTCTTCTTCCTGTCCTTCATCTGTTGCCATGATCAGGGTGAGATCAGCCCTGTCATAGTAGGGTTTCAGGCGATTGACATGGAGCACCCTAAGGGGACTCCTGGCAGTGCCTGAGTCAACCAAGTAGGTGACTTCTCCCTTTTTCTCAACAATAATGTGGGGACCACTCCATTTGTCTTGGAGTGCTCTTGGGGCCACAGGCTCCAAGACCCACTCTTTCTGCCCTGGTTGGTACTGAACCAAAACAGCCTTCTGGTCATGCCATTGCTTTTGGAGCTCTTGGCTGGCCTGAAGGTTTTTACTGGCCTTTTTCATGTACTCAGCCATCCTAGATCTGAGGCCAAGTATATAGTCCACTATGTCTTGCTTTGGAGCTTTTAAAGGTTGTTCCCAACCCTCCTTAACAAGTGTTAGAGGACCTCTCACAGGGTGTCCAAATATGAGTTCGAAGGGGCTGAAGCCTACTCCTTTTTGGGGTACCTCCCTGTAAGCAAAAAGGAGGCAAGGTACAGGATATCCCATCTCCTGCGGAGTTTTTCAGGGAGTCCCATAATCATGCCTTTGAGAGTTTTGTTAAATCTCTCCACCAGTCCATTTGTTTGTGGATGATAGGGTGTGGTGAACTTGTATGTCACACCACATTCCTTCCACATGGCCTTTAAGTAAGCAGACATGAAATTGCTTCCCCTGTCTGATACCACCTCTTTTGAAAAGCCCACCCTGGAAAAGATTCCCAGGAGGGCCTTTGCCACTGCAGGAGCTGTAGTGGTCCTTAGAGGAATTGCTTCAGGATATCTGGTGGCATGGTCCACTACCACCAAGATAAACCTATTGCCTGAAGCAGTAGGAGGTTCAAGGGGGCAACTATGTCAACCCCTACCCTTTCAAAGGGAACCCCAACCACAGGCAGTGGAATAAGGGGTGCCTTTGGAGTGCCACCTGTCTTGCCACTGGCTTGACAGGTTTCACAGGACTTACAAAATTCCTTTGTGTCCTCTGACATTCTAGGCCAATGAAACAAGGGAACAAGCCTGTCCCAAGTTTTCATTTGCCCCAAATGTCCAGCTAAGGGAATGTCGTGGGCTAGAGTTAGGAGGAACTTTCTGTACTCCTGAGGAATCACCAATCTCCTGGCAGCTCCAGGTTTTGGATCCCTTGCTTCAGTGTACAAGAGGTTGTCCTCCCAGTAAACTCTGTGAGAGTCACTGACATCCCCATTTGCTTGTTTGACAGCTTGCTGTTTTAGACCCTCTAATGTGGGACAGGTTTGCTGTGCCACACTCAGCTCCTCCCTGGCAGGCCCCCCTTCACCCAAAAGCTCAGCAGTGTCTGCTTCCAGCTCCTCTGGTGTAGGTTCTGCACAGGGTGGAAATTCTTCTTCCTCAGAAGTTGAATCCACTGTAGAGGGAGGGATAGTAGGTAGTGTTTTACCTTTACTAACCCTAGCTTTAGGGAGCACTTGGTCCATTCTTCCAGGATCCAAGTCACCCTGTCCTTTTTGCTTTTTGGCCTGAGCCCTTGTCAAAGCAAAAATATGCCCTGGAATGCCCAGCATTGCTGCATGAGCCTCCAACTCCACTTCTGCCCAAGCTGATGTCTCTAAATCATTTCCTAATAGACAGTCTACAGGTAAATCTGAGGCAACCACAACTTTCTTTGGACCAGTAACCCCCCCCCCAGTTGAGATTCACAACAGCCATGGGGTGGCTAAGAGTGTTGTTATGAGCATCAGTTACTTGGTACTGGTGACCAAGTAGGTGTTGATCAGGGTGGACCAGTTTCTCTATTACCATGGTAACACTGGCACCTGTGTCCCTGTAGGCCTGAACCTCAACACCATTTATTAGGGGTAGTTGCTTGTACTTATCCATGTTAAGGGGACAAGCAACCAAGGTGGCTAAATCAATAGCCCCCTCAGAGACTAACACAGCCTCTGTGGTCTCCCTAATTAGACCAACCCCAACTAAGTTACCAAAAGTGAGCCCAGCTACTCCCTTGGATTGGCTATTAGTAGGTTTGCTCCCACCACCACTGCTATTACTAGGGGCACTAGGTGTAGCAGCAGGGGTTGTAGTGGTAGGAGGCTTGGTGCTTTTCTTTGGACAACTGGGATCTGTTGTCCAATGGCCTTTTATTTTACATAAATAGCACCATGGTTTCTTTTCTTTGTTTTGATTAGAAGAGGATTTGGGCCCACCACCCCCACCAGAGTGTTTTTGTGGGCCTGATGAAGACTCATTTTTAGATTTGTCCCCACCCTTGTCAGAAGACTTACCATCCTTCTTCTTGCCATCTTTGTCACCCCCTGTATGAACTTTTCTGTTCACCCTTGTTCTGACCCATTTGTCTGCCTTCTTTCCCAATTCTTGGGGAGAGGTAAGATCAGAGTCTACCAGGTACTGGTGTAACAAATCAGACACACAATTATTAAGAATATGCTCTCTCAGGATTAAGTTATACAGGCTTTCATAGTCAGCAACTTTACTGCCATGTAACCACCCCTCCAAGGCCTTCACTGAATGGTCAACAAAGTCTACCCAGTCTTGTGAAGACTCCTTTTTGGTTTCTCTGAACTTCATCCTGTACTGTTCAGTGGTTAAGCCATAACCATCTAGGAGTGCATTCTTAAGAACTTAAAAATTATTGGCATCACTTTCCTTAACAGTAAGGAGCCTATCCCTACCCTTTCCACTGAAAGATAGCCATAGGATAGCAGCCCGCTGCCTTTGAGGGACCTCCTGTACAACACAGGCCCTCTCAAGTGCAGCAAACCACTTGTTAATGTCATCCCCCTCCTTGTAAGGGGGAACTATCTTGTGCAGATTCCTAGAATCACGCTCTTTTGCAGGATGACTATTTGGAATACTGCTTCTGCCACCATGGGGTTCAAACCCCAATTTCTGTCTTTCTCTTTCTATCTCTAAGGACTGCCTATCTAAATCCAGCTGTTGCTTCTTGAGCTTCAGCCTGGATTGTTCCACTCTCAATCTATTGAGCTCCCTTTCTAACACTCTGTCATCAGGGTGGGTGGGTTGGGCATGTCTTGAGACAGAAGAATGGTGAGAATGAACAGAAGGAGACCTGGCCCTAACAGACGGCACACTAACAGTCTGGCCTACAGAAGTGACACTTTTACTGTGATGAGAGACAACACTATTACTGTGATGTGAAGCAACACTCTTACTGTGATGTGAATTCACATCAGTACCAGCTATGCTAGGTGGCCTGCTAAGGGGCAGGTTGGAAAGATTCCCTCCCAAATCTTTTGCTAGGGGTGCCCCAGAATCAGAGTGGGAACCATCAGCTAATTTCTCACCAGAAGTGCCAACAAAAGTCTTGTCTTCTTCAACGAGCATGTTAACTAATAGTTCTCTAGAGGGATTCTTCCCTACCCCTAAACCTCTTTCTACACAGAGACTCCTTGCTGCCTTCCAGCTAAGGTGGTCATAAGCAGTCTTGGACAGATCAACAGTTTGGCCTGTGCCAGACATTTTAGAAAGTGTTTAAGGGATAGAAAAATAAATAAAACGTTTTTTAGAACTTTTTAAAGGACAGAAAAAAAACTTTTAAAACTTTTTAAGAACTTTTTGAAAGTTTTAGATGTACTTTTAAGCACTTAGTAAAAGAAGTGAGAGAAGAAAAGCAAAACTTGTTGGTTAGGTGTACATACACTGAACTTGTTTTGTATATTTTTCTCTTATGAAAAGTACAATGACAAAAGTGGTAAGTAGTTGCAAAGTACTTATCCCACTGCTGCACAACCAATGTAGGAGGCTGGACTGGCTTGTAGTGAGTACCAAGGGGTACTTACACCTTGCACCAGGCCCAGGTATCACTTATTAGTGTAGAGGGGTGTCTAGCAGCTTAGGCTGATAGAAAAGGTAGCTTAGCAGAGCAGCTTAGGCTGAACTAGGAGACGAGTGAAGCTCCTACAGTACCACTAGTGTCATATGCACAATATCATAAGAAAATACAATACACAGATATACTAAAAATAAAGGCACTTTATTTTTATGACAATATGCCAAAAGTATCTCAGTGAGTACCCTCAGAAAGAGGATAGCAAATATACACAAGATACATGTACACAATACCAAAATATGCAGTAATAGCAATAGAAAACAGTGCAAACAATGTATAGTCACAATAGAATGCAATGGGGACACATAGGGATAGGGGCAACACAAACCATATACTCTAGAAGTGGAATGCGAATCACGAATGGACCCCAAACCTATGTGACCTCGTAGAGGGTCGCTGGGACTGTAAGAAAACAGTGAGGGTTAGAAAAATAGCCCACCCCAAGACCCTGAAAAGTGGGTGCAAAGTGCACCTAAGTTCCCCAAAGAGCACAGAAGTCGTGATAGGGGAATTCTGCAGGAAAGACCAACACCAGCAATGCAACAACGATGGATTTCCAGACGAGGGTACCTGTGGAACAAGGTGACCAAGTCCAAAAGTCATGATCAAGTCGGGAGTGGGCAGATGCCCAGGAAATGCCAGCTGTGGATGCAAAGAAGCTGCCACCGGATGGTAGAAGCTGAGGATTCTGCATGAACGACAAGGGCTAGAAACTTCCCCTTTGGAGGATGGACGTCCCACGTCGTGAAGAGTCGGGCAGAAGTGTTTTCCCGCAGAAAGACCGCAAACAAGCCTTGCTAGCTGCAAGGGTCGCGGTTTGGGTTTTTGGATGCTGCTGTGGCCCAGGAGGGACCAGGATGTTGCCAATTGCGTGAGGAGACAGAGAGGGCGCCCAGCAAGAGAAGGAGTCCACTCAAAAGCAAGCAGCACCCGCAGAAGTGCCGGAACAGGCACTACGAAGTGGAGTGAATCGGTGCTCACCCGAAGTTGCACAAGAGAGTCCCACGCTGCCGGAGGACAACTCAGGAGGTCGTGCAATGCAGGTTAGAGTGCCGGGGACCCAGGCTTGGCTGTGCAAGAAGGAAATCCTCGGTGAGTGCACAGGAGCCGGAGAAGCTGCAAAACACGCGGTTCCCAGCAATTCAGTCTGGCGTGGGGAAGCAAGGACTTACCTCCACCAAACTTGGACTGAAGCGTCACTGGACTGTGGGAGTCACTTTGACAGAGTTGCTGAGTTCAAGGGACCTCGCTCGTCGTGCTGAGAGGAGACCCAGAGGACCGGTGAAGCAGTTCTTTGGTGCCTGCGGTTGCAGGGGGAAGATTCCGTCGACCCACGGGAGATTTCTTCGGAGCTTCTAGTGCAGAGAGGAGGCAGACTACCCCCACAGCATGCACCACCAGGAAAATAGTTGAGAAGGCGGCAGGATCAGCGTTACAAGGTCGCAGTAGTCGTCTTTGCTACTTTGTTGCAGTTTTGCAGGCTTCCAGCGCGGTCAGCAGTCGATTCCGTGGCAGAAGGTGAAGAGAGAGATGCAGAGGAACTCTGATGAGCTCTTGCATTCGTTATCTAGGGACTTCCCCAAAGCAGAGACCCTAAATAGCCAGAAAAGGAGGTTTGACTACTTAGGAGAGAGGATAGGCTAGCAACACCTGAAGGAGCCTATCAGAAGGAGTCTCTGACGTCACCTGCTGGCACTGGCCACTCAGAGCAGTCCAGTGTGCCAGCAGCACCTCTGTTTCCAAGATGGCAGAGGTCTGGAGCACACTGGAGGAGCTCTGGGCAGGTCAGGGGAGTGGTCACTCCCCTTTCCTTTGTCCAGTTTCGCGCCAGAGCAGGGCTGAGGGGTCCCTGAACCGGTGTAGACTGGCTTATGCAGAAATGGGCACCATCTGTGCCCAGGAAAGGATTTCCAGAGGCTGGGGGAGGCTACTCCTCCCCTGCCTTAACACCTTTTTCCAAAGGGAGAGGGTGTAACACCCTCTCTCTGAGGACGTCCTTTGTTCTGCCTTCCTGGGCCAAGCCTGGCTGGACCCCAGGAGGGTAGAAGCCTGTCAGAGGGGTTGGCAGCAGCAGCAGCTGCAGTGAAACCCCTGAAAAGGCAGTTTGGCAGTACCCGGGTCTGTGCTAGAGACCCGGGGAATCATGGGATTGTCTCCCCAATACCAGGATGGCATTGGGGGGGCAATTCCATGATCTTAGACATGTTACATGGCCATGTTCGGAGTTACCATTGTGAAGCTACACATAGGTAGTGACCTATGTGTAGTGCACGCGTGTTATGGTGTCCCCACACTCACAAAGTCCGGGGAATTTGCCCTGAACAATGTGGGAGCACCTTGGCTAGTGCCAGGGTGCCCACACACTAAGTAACTTAGCACCCATCCTTTACCAGGTAAAGGTTAGACATATAGGTGACTTATAAGTTACTTAAGTGCAGTGGTAAATGGCTGTGAAATAACGTGGACGTTATTTCACTCAGGCTGCAGTGGCAGGCCTGTGTAAGAATTGTCAGAGCTCCCTATGGGTGGCAAAAGAAATGCTGCAGCCCATAGGGATCTCCTGGAACCCCAATACCCTGGGTACCTTAGTACCATATACTAGGGAATTATAAGGGTGTTCCAGTATGCCAATGTAAATTGGTGAAATTGGTCACTATCCTGTTAGTGACAATTTGGAAAGAAATGAGAGAGCATAACCACTGAGGTTCTGATTAGCAGAGCCTCAGTGAGACAGTTAGTCATAACACAGGGAACACATACAGGGCACACTTATGAGCACTGGGGCCCTGGCTGGCAGGGTCCCAGTGACACATACCACTAAAACAACATATATACAGTGAAATATGGGGGCAACATGCCAGGCAAGATGGTACTTTCCTACAGTCTGGTTACACGCAGACCTCTGCGGTCCATTAACTAATCGAGCTTTCATAATGCACTAATGTGCATTTCCCACTGAGTAACAACTTTCTTTTATTTATTTTTCATTTAAGCTGGCTGGTATTTTATATGTAGCTACCTGATAGTGACAGACCTAAAAAAAACTTTCAGGATATTTTGGGGCTTGCGCCGGTAGAGTATCACTTTTTTTGACGCAGCGGCAACACATTTCTGTCAATCATACGTATGAGGCGACGCACATCCACCCTGCGTGGCTTAGCATGGCCTCATACATATGGAGTAAGGAATAAGCAGCGCAAGCCGCTGAGTTGCCTCGCTCTGTGCCAAGGAGGTGTTGCATGGGCGCTGGGGCAGCTGTTCCCACGCAACACCCATGGATTTTGATGCTGCACCAGATTGACAAAATCACGTAAACTGGAGCAGTGCCAAAGCCTTACGCCTCCCCTCCCCTGAGCAGACATAGTAAGGAGAAATGTTTTCATTTCTCCTCGTTTTTACCCCTTTCCATGCGTGTTGCATTCTGCTGCACACATGGAAAGAGGAAAATACCTCTCAGGATGGTTTTTGTGCATGGAGGTCTCCCTTCCTGCACAAAAACAATCCTGCCTACTTGGGGCTAGGCAGGAATGTGTCAGCCACTGCAGGGGAAAGGGCAGGAATGCACCGTATTTGATAAATACGGTCCATTCCTGCCCTTTTATATTGGCGCAAGAGGCCTTGCGGCGCTGCCCTAAACCAGTTCCTCATAAACGAGGACCCTTGTTGTTAGCCACACCTTGGACCACAACCCCAAGCCTTTGGTTTGCTGAAGGCTGTTTAATATTATTTCCTCACATGGGATTTCAGGATGTTTATGATTGTCCATGATGGGGAGTACCACCTTCTAGAAATGTTTGTTAGGAGGGGGTCCTTACACCTAAAATGTTTTGAGAGGTGGTCCCAGCATCAAAAGGTTTGAAGACTTCTGCCATAGTGTGACAGAAATCACTCTAAGGTTACCTTAGGGTGTCAGCCAGCACTCTGAGGTTACCATAGGGTGACGGCCAGCAATCTGAGGTTACCGTAGGGTGACAGCCAGCACTCTAAGGTTACCGTAGGGTGACAGCCAGCACTCTGAGGTTACCGTAGGGTGACAGCCAGCACTCTAGGGTTACCGTAGGGTGACGGGCAGCACTCTAGGGTTACCGTAGGGTGACAGCCAGCACTCTGAGGTTACCGTAGGGTGACAGCCAGCACTCTGAGGTTACCGTAGGGTGACGGGCAGCACTCTGAGGTTACCGTAAGGTGACAGCCAGCACTCTGAGGTTACCTTAGGGTGTCAGCCAGCACTCTGAGGTTACCATAGGGTGACGGCCAGCAATCTGAGGTTACCGTAGGGTGACAGCCAGCACTCTAAGGTTACCGTAGGGTGACAGCCAGCACTCTGAGGTTACCGTAGGGTGACAGCCAGCACTCTAGGGTTACCATAGGGTGACGGCCAGCAATCTGAGGTTACCGTAGGGTGACAGCCAGCACTCTGAGGTTACCGTAGGGTGACAGCCAGCACTCTAGGGTTACCGTAGGGTGACGGGCAGCACTCTAGGGTTACCGTAGGGTGACAGCCAGCACTCTGAGGTTACCGTAGGGTGACAGCCAGCACTCTGAGGTTACCGTAGGGTGACGGGCAGCACTCTGAGGTTACCGTAAGGTGACAGCCAGCACTCTGAGGTTACCGTAGGGTGACAGCCAGCACTCTGAGGTTACCGTAGGGTGACGGGCAGCACTCTGAGGTTACCGTAAGGTGACAGCCAGCACTCTGAGGTTACCGTAGGGTGACAGCCAGCACTCTAAGGTTACCGTAGGGTGACGGCCAGCAATCTGAGGTTACCGTAGGGTGACAGCCAGCGCTCTAAGGTTACCGTAGGGTGACAGCCAGTGCTCTATGGTTACTGTAGGGTGATAGCCAGTGCTCTATGGTTACCGTAGGAGGACAGCCATTGCTCTATGGTTACTGTAGGGTGACAGCCAGTGCTCTATGGTTACTGTAGGGTGATAGCCAGCACTCTGAGGTCACCGTAGGAGGACAGCCAGTGCTCTATGGTTATTGTAGGGTGATAGGCAGTGCTCTATGGTTACTGTAGGGTGACAGCCATTCCTCTATGGTTACTGTAGGGTGACAGCCAGTGCTCTATGGTTACTGTAGGGTGATAGCCAGTGCTCTATGGTTACTGTAGGGTGACAGCCAGTGCTCTATGGTTACTGTAGGGTGACAGCCAGTGCTCTATGGTTACTGTAGGGTGACAACCAGCGCTCTATGGTTACTGTAGGGTGACAGCCAGTGCTCTATGGTTACTGTAGGGTGACAGCCAGTGCTCTATGGTTACTGTAGGGTGACAGCCTGTGCTCTGTGGTTACTGTAGGGTGACAGCCAGTGCTCTATGGTTACTGTAGGGTGACAGCCAGGGCGCAGAGGTTACCGTAGGAGGACAGCCAGTGCTCTATGGTTACTGTAGGGTGACAGCCAGTGATCTATGGTTACTGTAGGGTGACAGCCAGCGGTCTATGGTTACTGTAGGGTGACAGCCAGCGGTCTATGGTTACTGTAGGGTGACAGCCTGTGCTCTGTGGTTACTGTAGGGTGACAGCCAGTGCTCTATGGTTACTGTAGGGTGACAGCCTGTGCTCTGTGGTTACTGTAGGGTGACAGCCAGTGCTCTATGGTTACTGTAGGGTGACAGCCAGGGCGCTGAGGTTACCGTAGGAGGACAGCCAGTGCTCTATGGTTACTGTAGGGTGACAGCCAGTGGTCTATGGTTACTGTAGGGTGACAGCCAGTGCTCTATGGTTACTGTAGGGTGACAGCCAGTGCTCTATGGTTAGTGTAGGGTGACAGCCAGCACTCCGAGGTTACCATAGGGTGACAGCCAGTGCTCGATGGTTACTGTAAGGTGAAAGCCATTGCTCTATGGTTACTGTAGGGTGACAGCCAGTGCTCTGAGGTTAGTGTAGGGCAGCCAGTGCTCTATGGTTACTGTAGGGTGACAGCCAGTGGTCTATGGTTACTGTAGGGTGACAGCCAGTGCTCTATGGTTACTGTAGGGTGATAGCCAGTACTCTATGGTTACTGTAGGGTGACAGCCAGTGCTCTATGGTTACTGTAGGGTGACAGCCAGTGCTCTATGGTTACTGTAGGGTGATAGCCAGTACTCTATGATTACCGTAGGAGGACAGCCAGTGCTCTATGGTTACTGTAGGGTGACAGCCAGTGCTCTATGGTTACTGTAGGGTGACAGCCAGCGCTCTGAGTTTACCGTAGGAGGACAGCCAGTGCTCTATGGTTACTGTAGGGTGACAGCCATTGCTCTATGGTTACTGTAGGGTGACAGCCATTCCTCTATGGTTACTGTAGGGTGACAGCCAGTGGTCTATGGTTACTGTAGGGTGACAGCCAGTGCTCTATGGTTACCGTAGGGTGACAGCCTGTGCTCTATGGTTACTGTAGGGTGACAGCCAGTGGTCTATGGTTACTGTAGGGTGACAGCCAGTGCTCTATGGTTACTGTAGGGTGATAGCCAGTACTCTATGGTTACTGTAGGGTGACAGCCAGTGCTCTATGGTTACTGTAGGGTGACAGCCATTGCTCTATGGTTACTGTAGGGTGACAGCCAGTGCTCTATGGTTACTGTAGGGTGACAGCCAGTGGTCTGCAGAAGCCTCATACTGATAAGTAGGGTTGCAGGAGTTTCTGTTGCCTTTATAGCATCTACGGAGGGTTGTGAAAAGCCCTGAAAAGCTCACACACGTATGTTGCTGTAGACACAAATCCCCCTGTCCTTGATGGTCTTGTTCCCTCCTCATAAGCTCATATCTCTGTCTCTTTCAGCTAACCTGGCCACCACTGACATCATTTTCCTGGTGTGCTGCGTTCCCTTCACCGCTGTGCTGTATCCGCTGCCCAGCTGGATCTTCGGAGAGTTCATGTGCAAGTTTGTGAACTACATCCAGCAGGTGAGCCTTGAGGCGCTGGTCCTGTCTGAGGATTAATGGTGGGATATGAATGCTCCAGGGGGCTCCTGGGTGGCACTGAGTAAGGGCCTGTTTCACTGGGAAATCTTAGATGTGTTCCTGTATCACAGGGGCTCCGGTTCACCCTGAGTAAGGACCCCTCGCATCCTTAGATGTGTTCCTGTATCGCAGGGGCCCCGGGTCACCCTGAGTAAGGACCCCTCTCATCCTTAGATATGTTCCTGTATTGCAGGGGCTCTGGGTGACCGTGAGTAAGGACCCCTCTCATCCTTAGATGTGTTCCCATATCGCAGGGGCTCCGAGTGGCCCTGAGTAAGGACCCCTCGCATCCTTAGATGTGTTCCTGTATCGCAGGGGCTCCGAATGGCCCTGAGTAAGGACCCCTCTCATCCTTAGATATGTTCCTGTATTGCAGGGGCTCTGGGTGACCCTGAGTAAGGGCCTGTTTCACTGGGAAATCTTAGATGTGTTCCTGTATCACAGGGGCTCCGGTTCACCCTGAGTAAGGACCCCTCGCATCCTTAGATGTGTTCCTGTATCGCAGGGGCCCCAGGTCACCCTGAGTAAGGACCCCTCTCATCCTTAGATATGTTCCTGTATTGCAGGGGCTCTGGGTGACCCTGAGTAAGGACCCCTCTCATCCTTAGATGTGTTCCCATATCGCAGGGGCTCCGGGTCACCCTGAGTAAGGACCCCTCTCATCCTTAGATGTGTTCCTGTATTGCAAGGGCTCCGAGTGGCCCTGAGTAAGGACGCCTCTCAGCCTTAGATGTGTTTCTGTATCGCAGGGTCTCCAGGTAGCCCTCAGTAAGGACCCCTCTCATCCTTAGGTGTATTCCTGTATCGCAGGGGCTCTGGGCCACCATGTGTAAGGACCCCTCTCAGCCGTAGATGTGTTCCTGTATCGCAGGTGCTCCGGTTATCGCAGGGGCTCCGGGTGACCCTGACTAAGGACACCTCTCATCCTTAGATGTGTTCCTGTATCGCAGGGGCTCCAGGTCACCCTAAGGACTCCTCCCATCTTTATATGTGTTCCTGTATCACAGGGGCTCTGGGTGACCCTGAGTAAAGACCCCTCTCAGCCTTAGATGTGCTCCTGTATCGCAGGGGCCCCAGGTGGCCCTGAGTAGGGGCCTCTGTCACTTGACCACCTTAGATGTGTTCCTGTATCACAGGGGCCCCAGGTGGTCTTGAGTAGGGGCCTCTGTCACTTGACCACCTTAGATGTGTTCCTGTATCACAGGGGCCCCAGGTGGTCCTGAGTAGGGGCCTCTGTCACTTGACCACCTTAGATGTGTCCTGTATGAAAGCAGCTTCTGGGTTGTTCACAGTACAGATCTGTGCTGGCTGTCAGCATCAGGTTCATTCCTCCGAACGTCTGTTACCAGGTCCTTTTCAACTTCTACTCTAAAGCTTGGTGCCTCCTCCCTTATTTAAGAACACCTTTAGAGAAACGGTGGCTGCGGAGGCTGCAGGGGCTGGTGGGATGGCACGAGGTAGTGTCCTCTGGCTAGTGGGCTCAGACTTGTATACTGGTGCCTGGGCTGTGCCTCAGGGTGTGGAACTGGTGGAATGGGGCTAGGTCAGTAAGTTGACACTTGCGTGGTGGTGCCAGGGCTGGGAGTGGGGGGCATTCACCTGATGGAGTAGTGGTGGGATGTTATAGTGTTACCAGGACTGTATCTGAGGCTGATGGAGTGTTGTTTGGGCATAAGTGCCAGGGATGGGGCTACGTCTTCGGTAGTGCCAATGCTGGGACTGCGAGGTGCTACCGGTAGATTCTGGTTGCCTGTGCATATTTCTGTAGTGCAATAGTGGCTTTCTATGCATGCTTTCTTCAAACCTTGCTACCTTTTTTTGCCTGCTTCTTCAGTATACGCTTCCACTTTGCTCCGGTGGCCTCCAGTACATGCTTTAGCTAAGCTCTGATGGCCTCCAGTGCACGCTTCCAATGGGTTCTAGCAGTTTTTAATGCATGCCTCTGCTGCGTTTTGGTGGTCTTTAGTGCACGCTTCTAGTGGGCCCTAGTGGTCTTCAGTGCACACCCCGCTGGGTTTTGATGGCCTCTAGTATGTGCTTCTGCTGGGCTTCGGTGGCCTCCAGTACATTCTTCTTCTGGGATATGCTGGCCTCCGGTTAATGCTTCTGCTGGGCTCTGGTGTCCTCCAGTGCATGTTTCCACTGGGCTCTGGTGGTCTTCAGTGCATGCCTCTGCAGGGCTTTTATGGCCTTCAGAACCTTCTTTTGTCGGGCTCCGGTGGCCTCCAGTACATGCTTCTGCTGGACTTCAGTGGCCTCCAGTGCCTAGTTCCACTGCCCTCTAGTGGTCTTCAGGGCATGCTTCCACAGGGCTCTGGTGCCCTTCTGTACACACTTCCACTGAATTCTGGTGGTCTTCAGTGCACGCCTCTGCTGGGCTCCAGTGGTCTTCAGTGCATGCTTCCACTGGGCTCTGGTGGTCTTCAGTGCACGCCTCCGCAGGGCTTTGATGGCCTCCAGCACATGCTTTTGTCGTGCTCCGGTGGCTTCCAGTACATGCTTCTCCTGGACTTCTTTGGCCTCCAGTACACAGTTCCACTGCGCTCTGGTGATCTTCAGGACATGCTTCCACTGGGCCATGGTGATCTTCAGTACATGCTTCCACTGAACTTTGGTGGTCTTCAGTGCACGCCTCTGCTGGGCTCCAGTGGTCTTCAGTGAATGCTTCCTCTGGGCTCTTGTGGTCTTCAGTACACGCTTTCAGTGAACTCTAGTGGTGTTCAGTACATGGGCTCTGGTGGCCTCCAGTACATGGTTAACTGGTCTCGGATGGCCTCCAGTGCACGCTTCCACTGGGTTCTGGTGGTTTTCAAAGCACACCTCTGCTGCATTTTGGTGGTCTTCAGTGCAAACTTCCACTGGACTCTGGTAGCCTTCAGTGCACGCCCCTGCTGGGTTTTGATGGCCTCCAGTACATACTCGTGCTAGGCTTCTGTGGCCTTGAGTACATGCTTCTGCTGGGCTTCGGTGGCCTCCAGTACATGCTTCTTCTGTGATCCAGTGGCCTGCAGTACATGCTTTTGCTGGGCTTTGGTGGCCTCCAGTACATGCTTCTGCTGGGCTCTGGTGGCCTCCAGTTCATGCTTCTGCTGGGCTCCGGTGGCCTCCATTGGACACTTCCACTGGGCTTTGGTGGTCTTCAGTGCACGCCCCCGCTGAGTTTTGATGGCCTCCAGTACATACTTGTGCTAGGCTTCTGTGGCCTTGAGTACATGCTTCTGCTGGGCTTCGGTGGCCTCCAGTACATACTTCTTCTGGGATCCAGTGGCCTGCAGTACATGCTTTTGCTGGGCTTTGGTGGCCTCCAGTACATGCTTCTGCTGGGCTCTGGTGGCCTCCAGTTCATGCTTCTGCTGGGCTCCGGTGGCCTCCATTGGACACTTCCACTGGGCTTTGGTGGTCTTCAGTGCACGCCCCCGCTGAGTTTTGATGGCCTCCAGTACATACTTGTGCTAGGATTCTGTGGCCTTGAGTACATGCTTCTGCTGGGCTTCTGTGGCCCCCAGTGCATGCTTCTGCTGGGCTCTGGTGGCCTCCAGTTCATGCTTCTGCTTGGCTCTGGTGGCCTCCAGTGGACACTTCCACTGGGCTGTGGTGGTCTTCAGTGCACGCCTCCGCTGGGCTTTGATGCCTCAAGCACATGCTTTTGCTGGGCTGCAGTTGCCTCCAGTACATGCTTCTGCTCGACTTCGGTGACCTCAATTGCACACTTCCACTGGACTCTGGTGGTCTTCAGTGCACGCCTCCACTGGGCTCCAGTGGTCTTCAGTGCATGCTTTTGCTGGGCTTTGGTAGCCTCCAGTACATGCTTCTGCTGGGCTCTGGTGGCCTCCAGTTCATGCTTCTGCTTGGGTCTGGTGGCCAACTGTGGACATTTCCTCTGGGGTGTGGTGGTCTTCAGTGCACGTCTCCACTGGGCTTTGATGGCCTCAAGCACATGCTTTTGCTGGGCTGCAGTGGCCTCCAGTACATGCTTCTGCTCGACTTCGGTGGCTTCAAGTGCACACTTCCACTGGGCTCTGGTGGCCTTCAGTGCATGCTTCTGCTGTGCTCCAGTGGCTTCCACTACATGCTGTAGCTAGGCTCTGATGGTCTTGAGTGCACGCTTCCACTGGGCACTGATGGTTTTCAATGCATGCCTCCACTGTGTTTTGGTGGCCTCCAGTGCACGCTTCAACTGGGCCCTGGTGGTCTTTAGAGCATCCCTCCACTGGACTCCGATGGACTTCAGAGCACACCTCCGATGGGATCCAGTGGTCTTCAGTAATGCTTCTGCTGGGCTTCGGTGGCCTCCAGTGCACGCTTCCACTGGGCTCTACTGGTGTTCAGGGCACGGCTCTGTTGGGCTCTGGTGGTCTTCAGAGCAAGCCTCTTTTGAGTTTTGGTGGTATTGAGTGCACGTCTTCATTGGGCTCTGGTGATCTTCAGTGCACACCTCCGCTGGGCTTCGGTGGTCTTCATCACATGCTTTCACTGAGCTCTGATCGCTTCCAGTGTTTGCTTCCACTGGGCTCTGTGGCCTCCAGTGCACACTTCCAATGGGCTCCGGTAGTCTTCAGTGCATGCTTCCACTGGGCTCAGTTCTTGCTTCCACGGGGCTGTGAGGGCCTCTAGTGCATGCTTCCACTGGGCTCTGACGGCCTCCAGTGCACGCTTCCACTGGGCTCTGATGGCCTCCAGTGCACGCTTCCACTGGGTTCTAGTGGTGTTCAGAGCATGGCTCTGCTGGGCTCCGGTGGTTTTCAGAGCTCGCCTCTTCTGAGCTCCAGTGGTCTGGAGTGTAAGTCTTCATTGGGCTCTGGTGATCTTCAGTGCACGCCTCCGCTGGGGTCCGGTGGTCTTCAGTGTACACTTCCACTGAGCTCTGGTGAACTCCAGTGTTCACTTCCACTGGGCTCTGTGGCTTCCAGTGCACACTTCCACTGGGCTCCGGTGGTCTTCAGTGAATGCTTCCACTGGGCTCTGATGGCCTCCAGTGCACTCTTTGAATGGACTCTGTGGCCTCCAGTGCACGCTTCCAAGGGGCTCTGGCGCTCTTGAGTGCACGTCTTCATTGGGCTCTAGTGATCTTCAGTGCACGCCTCCGCTGGGCTCCGGTGATCTTATTGCACGCTTCCACTGATCACTGATGGCTTCCAGTGTGTGCTTCCACTGGGCTCTGTGGCTTCCAGTGCACACTTCCAATGGGCTCCAGTAGTCTTCAGTGCTTGCTTCCACTGGGCTCTGATGGCCTCTAGTGCATGCTTCCACTGGGCTCTGACGGCCTCCAGTGTACGCTTCCACTGGGCTCTGATGGCCTCCAGTGCACGCTTCCACTGGGCTCTGTGGCTTCCAGTGCACACTTCCATTGGGCTCTGATGGCCTCCAGTGCACGCTTCCACTGGGTTCTAGTGGTGTTCAGAGCATGGCTCTACTGGGCTCCGGTGGTTTTCAGAGCTCGCCTCTTCTGAGCTCCAGTGGTCTTGACTGTAAGTCTTCATTGGGCTCTGGTGATCTTCAGTGCACGCCTCCGCTGGGGTCCGGTGGTCTTCAGTGTACACTTCCACTGAGCTCTGGTGACCTCCAGTGTTCACTTCCACTGGGCTTTGTGGCTTCCAGTGCACACTTCCACTGGGCTCCGGTGGTCTTCAGTGCATGCTTCCACTGGGCTCTAATGGCCTCCAGTGAACTCTTCCAATGGACTCTGTGGCCTCTAGTGCCCGCTTCCAATGGGCTCTTGTGGTCTTGAGTGCACTTCTTCATTGGGCTCTGGTGATCTTCAGTGCACGACTCCGCTGGGCTCCGGTGGTCTTCAGTGCACGCTTCCACTGATCTCTGATGGCTTCCAGTGTGTGCTTCCACTGGGCTCTGTGGCCTCCAGTGCACACTTCCACTGGGCTCCGGCAGTCTTCAGTGCATTCTTCCAATGGGTTCAGTGCTTGCTTCCACTGGGCTCTGATTGCCTCCAGTGCACACTTCCAGTGTGCTCTGTGGCCTCCAGTGCATATTTCCATTGGGCTCTGGTGATCTTCAGTGCATGCCTCCGCTGGGCTCCGGTGGCTTTGAGTGCACGCTTCCACTGATCTCTGGTGGCCTCCAGTGTTTGCTGCTCTGTGGCCTCCAGTGCACACTGCCACTGGGCTCTGGTAATCTTCAGTGCATGCTTCCACTGGGCTCTGATGGCTTCCAGTGCACACTTCCAATGGGCTCCAGTAGTCTTCAGTGCTTGCTTCCACTGGGCTCTGATGGCCCCTAGTGCATGCTTCCACTGGGCTCTGATGGCCTCCAGTGCACGCTTCCACTGGCCTCTGATGGCCTCCAGTGCATGATTACAATGGGCTCTGTGGCCTCCAATGCACGCTTCCACTGGGCTCTGATGGCCCCCAGTGCACGCTTCCACTGGGCTCTGATGGCCTCCAGTGCATGCTTCCAATGGGCTCTGTGGCCTCCAATGCACGCTTCCACTGGGCTCTGAAGGCCTCCAGTGCACGCTTCCACTGGGCTCTGAAGGCCTCCAGTGCATGCTTCCAAGGGGCTCTGATGGCCTCCAGTGCACGCTTCCACTGGGCTCTGAAGGCCTCCAGTGCATGCTTCCAAGGGGCTCTGATGGCCTCCAGTGCACGCTTCCACTGGGCTCTGAAGGCCTCCAGTGCATGCTTCCAAGGGGCTCTGTGGCCTCCAGTGCACGCTTCTACTGGGCTCTGATGGCCTCCAGTGCATGCTTCCACTTGGCTCTAATGGCCCCTAGTGCACGGTTCCACTGGGCTCTGATGGCCTCCAGTGCATGCTTCCACTTGGCTCTAATGGCCCCTAGTGCACGGTTCCACTGGGCTCTGATGGCCTCCAGTGCATGCTTCCACTTGGCTCTAATGGCCCCTAGTGCATGGTTCCACTGGGCTCTGAAGGCCTCCAGTGCATGCTTCTACTGGGCTCTGATGGCCTCCAGTGCACGCTTCCACTGGGCTCTGATGGCCTCCAGTGCACGCTTCCACTGGGCTCTGATAGCCTCCAGTGCACGCTTCCACTGGGCTCTGGTAGTCCAGTGCATGCTTCCACTTGGCTCTAATGGCCCCTAGTGCATGGTTCCACTGGGCTCTGATGGCCTCCAGTGCATGCTTCCACTTGGCTCTAATGGCCCCTAGTGCACGGTTCCACTGGGCTCTGATGGCCTCCAGTGCACGCTTCCACTGGGCTCTGATAGCTTCCAGTGCACGCTTCCACTGGGCTCTGGTAGTCCAGTGCATGCTTCCACTTGGCTCTAATGGCCCCTAGTGCATGGTTCCACTGGGCTCTGATGGCCTCCAGTGCATGCTTCCACTTGGCTCTAATGGCCCCTAGTGCACGCTTCCACTGGGCTCTGATGGCCTCCAATGCATGCTTCCAATAGGCTCTGGGCTTCCGTCTATGCTTCCCGCTAGCTCCAGCGGACTTCTGGGCTTCCTTTCTTTGAAGCACGGGTTTCCACCTATTCACTAATGTATTTTTCTATTGGGATCTCCTGGAGGAGTAGCTGCTTCTTGAGCGGAATTAAAGATTTTTCTGATTCGAGTATGGTTGACTACCATTGCCTTGCATCTTTCCACATATTTCCACTTATAGGAAGCATTATTGCTTTGGCTTTTTCCACATTTTAACACATTTGTGAAGTACCATCACCTTGCCTCTTTCTCATTTTCCGCATGTCTAAAGCAGGGTGACTAAAGCAGTTTATCTACTCTTCTCCGGCAAGTCGAGTGAACAACAAATAAACACAGAAAGAAAGAGATAAACATAACAAGTGGGTTGTCATTTTCTAGTGTTCCTGGACAATGCAGGAAACAAGCTAAAAGCGGCTATATTGGTCCGTTTACGTACTTGGCTTCTCAGTGCTGGTGGAGGGGTCAGGTGGAACAATGGTCGTGTGACTGTGGGTGGCATCGCAGCATCAATTCCCCACCATGACTCATCTCCAGTCTGCCTCTCGGAGGGGGCCAGCGTGTAGCTGTAGGAGGCTGGCTCTCTATGCATTGTGCAAAAGCAGGCACACTGTGCAGGGGCTCAAGGCAACCACACGTTGGTTTCAAGAGGTACAAACTAGACCACCTAATGCTCTGATTTTTAGAGTAGATTGGTCGAGCAGTTAGGCTAATCGTGGAGAAGTGCAAAACATTTGTCGTACTCACAGTATCAATCATGTAACTCACACACTCAAAAGAACAACTCAAGACCAATTTACAAAAATACTTCATATTTTTATATGAATTTTAAGACCAATATTATCAAAACTGGTTAAGTACTTTTTAATATATGGATTTTTGAAGTTTTAATAAATGTAGTCTTTCTGTGCGTAATTATGCACTATAGGAATCAATAGGCAGTCACTTTTAAAAATGCATATAAAATCACACAGTTGGTTTACCAAGTTCCACTTTTGGAGGTTGTTCGAGATCGTCGGTGGCACGTTGTGCCAGCTGTAGAAGTTCAGGTGGCTCCCAGTTCCGGGTGGAGCATTAGTGCAAAGTCTCTTGAAGCAGTGCAGGGCCACTTAGGGGGACCACTTGGAAAAGGTGTGTTCTTGCAGATTTAAAGGTGGTGCCTGGAGGTCCCCTTGAAGTGTTGAGGTCGCTAGGAGTGAGGGACCCTTGAGGCACAGCTGGTTCTTCGTTGCAGGGCACAGAGCGGCCGGGTGCAGAACGAATCGGTGAGCCTGAGGCTGTGCACAAAGGAGCCCTTTGGATCTGGAGGTAGGTCTCTTTGAATGTCATTTACAGGACAACGGGGGCACTCTGACTGGAGGTCCAGGATGTTCCTAAAGTCCCTTGATTAGGGCTTCCTCCTGGTCCTTTTTGAGCTCTGGGTGAGCTGGTTTTCTTGGTGTCTGACATCAGCTGACCAGTACCCAGGAGATTGGTACAATCTGGCCACTAGAGGGCGCAGTGCCACCAAACTTGGCTCACTTTCAGGGTTTGTCCTTGTGGTCGCCGGGTCTGGCTGAGACTTCTGGATTGGGGGATATCAGCTGGTCAGTGAAGGTACTCTCACTGGGTTGCTGGTTCTTGGTTTGTTGCAGAGTAGTACCTCCACTCTGGAGGGAGTTTTTGAGCGATTGGTGAAGCCTGGAGATCCTCTGGGTTTCATGAGGCCAGTCCAGTGTCCAGCTTCTCCGCAGCTGCGATTGTCAGGTCCTGGGTGTAGCAGGCAGTGTTTGGCACCTTTTTCTTGTGCAGCAGGTCCACAGTTCTCGTGCCTTGGTTCTTCTTTGAGCTGACTTTAAATTTAGTGGGTGTTTTAAGGTGAACCTGGTAGTGTCCAATAGGACACTTACATTTGGGTGGCTAAACCCACTATAGTGACCACTTCCTGTGGGAAGGGTCACTTCCCTAAACCTAATTGGCTATTTTCCTTCCATCTAAGATGGAGGAAAATTAAATGGAGAGTCCACCTTGCAGGCAACACCTTAGGGGTGGTGCATGCCAGGTGCAGCCACTCCTCCTACCCTTTGTGTGGTTTGCTGCCTTTGCTTCTCCCAAAAGTGGGGTTTTCAAAGTGGGGGCGCATCTGCTGCTAGCAGCAGGTGTTGTTGTCGAATTTCTGGGGCGGTAAGCCCTTTGAAGCTCACCGCCAGGGTAGGGCACATTCTTGAGGTAGGGGGTTTTAGCTCCTCCACCTAGGAAGGGCATGGTTTTACAAACCAGAGAGACAGGACTCTCCCCAAAGGTTTGTATATTAGCTGTCTGGAGGTGGCAGGCTGGATAGAACCCGTCAGCAACCGTGCCTGGGTAGTTAGCTTTTGCAGGGGGCACCTCTAAGGTGGCCCCTGGGTACATTTTGGGATAAATCCAATACTGGCACCAGTTCGGATTTATCATTCTGAGTTGTTTGATACCAAACAACCCAGGGTTCAGAGTGGCCATCATGCAGCTGGGAAACTCATGTTGGCCGGTGTCCAGCACATGTATTAAAATGGCTGCTCTGTTCACTCACTATGTCCCGGGTTTGGCAAGGACACAGTGGGGCATACTGCTTATGCAGCTATGCCCTCACATATAGTATGGTGCACCCTGCCTTAGGGCCGGAAGGCCTGCCAGAGGGGTGACTCTGGTGTGGTATGGTGGACAGGGCACACAGGCAGTGTGCCATGTCGAGTTTGTGTTTTAGGTATTGCACCAGAACATTCAGCCTGCAATGGCAGTGCTGGATGCATCTGGATGCATGGCTCTAGAGGGTGGCACAATCAGTGCTGCTGCCCTCAGGGGCCTTCCCCTTGTACCCCATGCCCTGGGAACATAGGTACCCATTTACTAGGTACTTCTAGTGGTAGTTAAGGGTGTATCCAATATTGCCAATGCATCACAACAGTTTTAGGGAAAGAGCTCTGGCCCAAGGAACCTGGTTAGCAGGGGTCCTGGGCACTACAACATCAAGGCTACGTCAAACATCAGGCAAAAAGTGGGGGCTAATCATGTCAAAAACAGGCCTTTTCTCACAGTAGCCACAAAAGAGACTGGGGTGAAGGGTCCATTTCAGCAGTCTCTTCTCCGAGGGAGTCTGTGTGTAGCCACGAGGGATGCTGCAGGTGAATAGTCCACTTCCAGGTGTCTCCTCTCCGAGGGGGCTGCGTGTACTTAAGGGTGGGGGTCTGCTTCCAGGCGGTTGCCTCCACTTTCCCTCTCTGAGGGGGCATACATGTAGTCATGTAGGGGCTCCTGTTCTCCCTGGACTCTTCAGTGCTTCTTGGGCTTGCCCCCCTTCTTCCACAGGTCTTTAGATCCAGAAATCCACTGTTGGTGTCTTGCAGGCTCTTCTGGTTCTTGCATAATCTTATTTCCTGTGTCTTTGTATGTTCTGGAAAAGTTACTGTGATTACACTCCTGCTTTCCTGGGCACTGGGGTGGGTTCTAGTACTTACCTTTGGGGTTTTCTAGTACTCCCAGCACCCTCTACACACTACACATGCCTAAGTGGGGAACCAACACTTTCTTAGTATATGGTTTGTGTTCGCCCTAGTCCCATTTCTAACAAGTGTGATTTTCACTAATTGCACTGTTTTCTAACAGTTGTTACACCCATTTTTGCATACTAGTATATATAATTTGTGTAAAGGGAGTATTGTCTCTATGGTGTTTTTGGCATTTTTGTCACCAAAATAAAGTACATTTATTTTTGTAATACTGAGTATGTTCTTTCACATGCGTGAGTACTGTGTGACTACAGTGGTATTGCATGAGCTTAGCATGTCTCCTAGATAAGCCTTGGCTGCTCATCCACAGCTAACTCTAGAGAACCTGACTTCTAGACACTGCCTACATTTCACTAAGAGGGGATACCTGGACCTGGTATAAGGTGTAAGTAGCATAGGTACCCACCACCAGGCCAGCCTTAGACATCCACTTCCAGTGGTGTCCTCTCTGAAGGGACCAGAGTGTGACCACGGGGGATGCTGCGGGTGAGGGGTCCACTTCCAGGGGTGTCCTATCTGAAGGGAGCAGCGTGTAGCCACCAGGGATGAGGGGGTCCACCTCCAAAGGGTCTTCTCTCTGAGGGGTCTTGCGTGTAACCACAAAGGATGCTGCATGTAAGGGGTCCACTTCCAGGTGGTCGCCTCTCCAAGGGGGCCTGCGGGAACTCCCTGGAAGAGCGTTCTCAGGCTCTTTTCAGATTAGTTGCTTTACTCGTAGGAAAGGACGAGGGGTCCAGCAGGCAGCAGTATCCTGGGAGTGCAGCTCACGGCTTCTTATGTTGCCCAGCCTGTGGCCCCAGCACAGAGAACTGTGTAAACTTTGGGGCCTCACTGTGGGGCACAAAACATCTTATGAGCGGGCCTCCCGGTGAGGGGGTAATATGTGGCCGTCTGCACGCTGATGCACTCATCTGCGCTGGAAAGCCCATCTCTACCACTCACTCCCCTCCATGAGTGTGACCTCTCCACCTCCAAAACTGCCACTGCTTGCTTCAGATGAAAAACCAACTGAAGCTACGGAGGCCTCGTGTCAGTGCTAAATTTGTAAAAAAAAAGGTGAGTGCCAGGACCGTCGCCAGAAGGCCCCTGCAGCTTGCGCAATCCATTGCCCCTGCCAGCGACAGTAGAAACACAACTGCAAACCTTCATTCCTCTACAGGTTGATAATTCACACTACGCTGTGTCCCCAAAGCTATGAGTGGCTTGGGCAGCAGGGAGTAGCCATTTTTAATTTGCATTGAGTAATAATCAACTGCTGTTGTGCTCACCTGTAAATTAGATAGGCAGCGCCACCATGTGGCAGACTGTCATAAGTGCAGATGTTGACAATTAAGTGCGGGTGTGGAGCACCGGAAACCACCCGGTCAAATTAAGCACTGGCCCGTGTCATGCACGTTTCCGGTTTGGATTTTTGTCAACAACGTGAATTTTGGGACTTTAAGTTTCTGACTTTTAGTTTTTATGTTATAGCTATCATGTGGGGAATACTTAGGCTCATGTCACGGCGTGCACGCTGAATCCGGGCACAATTATCATCAGCCCCTCCAACCCCCCCGCATCTTTAGGTCCAACGTCGCAGTCCCCGTGTGTTTTTTGCATTTTGAGCACTGACGGTGTTCGTCCACGCCAAAGAAAAGCCAAAGGAGGACCCTTTAAGTGGAATGGAAAAGGCAGAGTTTCTAAGAAGGTCATGGTTCACGAAGGGTGACCTAAGAAACGTGAGCTGAGTCCTGTGTATCACAGCACGCTGCCTGACACGTATCCGAGCAGCTGTGTGTGTGTTTTGTGTTTCTCTTCAGTGTTCCAAAAGATGTGACCCCCCATCACGCGCTTTCCCGTAGACTGGTAATTACAATGGGCACATGCCAACCCTGCTCTGTGAGCTCTGCAGGGAGGCCTGTGAGTGGATGAGCATGAGGACTGATCACCTCTATCACCCAGTGAGAGGCACCGTCACAAGCACACACCTCCCCAGCATCAACTCCGGAGCTGTCAATCACGCCCTTCCAAAACCCACCAACACCCTGAACTCACCCAGACACCTGGAGGGGCTGAAGACAGACACCTGGGAGCGTGACCTCCTCGGATGCGGGCCCTGCATCCCTGACCGGGATTACTTCAGGGGTCGAGAAGGTGACCCGAGGACGCGCTTGTGAAGCTAAGGCATGCCTGCAGCCTCACTTCAACCCCGGCGAGCCCTGGATACAAGTGCTGGATCAATACCGCGATCACCAGCCCCTCTCCTCTCACTGCAGCACAAGAAGGGATTGATTAATGCTGCAACACCTGATCAATACACGACTAGACGCAAATGCACTGCTTTCTGTGATAGGAGAACTGATCAAACTGCGAACTCCTGGCAAAGAGAGGATAAAAGAACATCTGTGAGATATGGCTCGAAGAAGGCGCTAATAGCATCAGTGACTGCTGGGAGAGGGCGTTAACAGCATCAGTGACTGCTGGGAGAGGGCGTTATTAGCATCAGTGACAGCTGGGAGAGGGCGTAAACAGCATCAGTGACTGCTGGGAGAGGGCGTTAATAGCATGACTGGCTGCTGGGAGAGGGCGTTAACAGCATCAGTGACTGCTGGGAGAGGGCGTTAATAGCACCAGTGACTGCTGGGAGAGGGCGTTAATAGCATCAGTGACTGCTGGGAGAGGGCGTTAATCGCATGACTGGCTGCTGGGAGAGGGTGTTAATAGCATGAGTGACTGCTGAGAGAGGACGTTAATAGCATGAGTGACTGCTGGGAGAGGGCGCTATTAGCATCAGTGACTGCTGGGAGAGGGCGTTAATAGCATCAGTGACTGCTGGAAGAGGGCGTTAATAGCATCAGTGACTGCTGGGAGAGGGCGTTAATAGCATCAGTGACTGCTGGAAGAGGGCGTTAATATCATCAGTGACTGCTGGGAGAGGGCGTTAATAGCATCAGTGACTGCTGGGAGAGGGCGTTAATAGCATCAGTGACTGCTGGAAGAGGGCGTTAATAGCATCAGTGACTGCTGCCTGGAAGAGGGCAGTAATAACATCGGTGACTGCTGACAGGAAGAGGACAGTAATAACATCGGTGACTGCTGCCTGAAGAGGGCAGTAATAACATCGGTGACAGCTGGCTGGAAGAGGGCAGTAATAACATCGGTGACTACTCCCTGGAAGAGGGCAGTAATAAGATCAGTGACTGCTGGCTGGAAGAGGGCAGTAATAACATCACTGACTGCTGGCTGGAAGAGGGCAGTAACAACATCAGAGACTGCTGGCTGGAAGAAGGCAGTAATAACATCGGTAACTGCTGGCTGGAAGAGGGCAGTAATAGCATCGGGAGTGCTGGCTGGAAGAGGGCAGTAATAGCATTGGTGACTGCTGACAGGAAGAGGGCAGTGATAACATCAGTGACTACTCCCTGGAAGAGGGCAGTAATAACATCGGTGACTGCTGCCTGAAGAGGGCAGTAATAACATCGGTGGCTGCTGGCCTGAAGAGGGCAGTAATACCATCGGTGGCTGCTGGCTGGAAGAGGGCATTAATAACATCGGTGACTGCTGGCCTGAAGAGGGCAGTAATAACATCGATGATTGCTGGCTGGAAGAGTGCAGTAATAACATCAGTGATTGCTGCCTGGAAGAGGGCAGTAATAACATCGGTGAGTGGTGGCTGGAAGAGGGCAGTAATAACATCGGTGACAGCTGGCTGGAAGAGGGCAGTAATAACATCGGTGACTGCTGACAGGAAGAGGGAAGTAATAACATCGGTGACTGCTGGCTGGAAGAGGGCAGTAATAACATCGGTGACTGCTGACAGGAAGAGGGCAGTAATAACATCGGTGATTGCAGGCTGGAAGAGGGCAGTAATAACATCAGTGACTGCTGCCCTGAAGAGGGCAGTAATAACATCGGTGACTGCTGGTTGGAAGAGGGCAGTAATAACATCCGTGACTGCTGGCTGGAAGAGGGCAGTAATAACATCAGTGTGGGAAAGTAGTCTCTTTCTAGCTTGGTTACCCCCACTTTTTGTGTGTTTGTTATTGTGTTTGACTGTGTCCACTGGGTCCTGCTAACCAGGGCCCCAGTAGTTAGGCTCTCTCTCGTAAATGTTGGCAACTGTACGTTTTTCTTCCCACATTTAGCATACTGGTCTCCCCCATGTAAGTCTCTAGTACATGGTACCTAGGTACCCAGGGCATTGGGGTTCCAGGGGATCCCTAAGGGATGCAGTAGTTATTCTGCCACCCATAGGGAGGCCAAGCAAAGGGTTCTGCAAGCCTCCAATTGCAGCCTGCGTGAAACGGGTGCACGCACCCTATTCACTACAGGTCACTGTAAGTCACCCCTATTCTATGCCCTCTCAGCCCAGAGGGCAGGGTGCAGGTACCTGTGTAAGAGGGCACCCCTGTACTAGCAGAGGTGCCCCCACAAACTCCAGCTCAATTTTCCTGGAATTCGTGAGTACGGGGACGCCATTTTACGCTTGTACTGGACATAGGTCACTACCTATATCCAGGTACATAATGGTATCTCCGAACCTGAGCATGTTTGGTATCAAACATGTCAGAATCGAACCCCAATACTGATGCAAGTATTGGAGGTGTGATTCCATGCACTCTGGGGGCTCCTTAGAGGACCCCTTAGCATTCCACCAGTCTTACAGGGTTTTCCAGGCAGCCCAGCTGCTGTCACCCCTCAGGCAGGTTTCTTCCCTCCTGCTGCTTGAGCTGATCAAGCCCAGGAAGGCAGAACAAAGGATTTCCTTTGGGAGGTGGAGGGTAACACCCTCTCTTTTGGAAATACGTGTTACTGGCTTGGGAGGGGTAGCCTCCCCAAGCTACTAGTATGCTTTGAAGGCCACATTTTGTGCCCTCCGTGCATAAACCAGTCTACGCAGGCTCAGGGACCCCCAGTCCCTGCTCTAGTGCAAAACTGGACAATGGAAAGGGGAGTGACAGCACCAGTAAGTGCGGGGCAATATGGTGTCGGCGTAGTGAGGCCCATTAGCCACACCCACCGGAACCAAGCGCCACGGCGACGGCAGTCAGCGTGAAGTCAGCGCGAAGAGGAAATCGACCGCGGAGACGCCGCACGGTCACAGTACCGGCCGCTGCACCGGCCGCTCTTGGCCGCGCTCGTATTGAGCCGCTACCGCCCTTTCCCGCACGGCCGGCAGCTGCCTCAGTAGGCTTTGTGATTCAGAAGCGGATTTTGCGGGATCGCGAGGCACGGCAGCCACCGCGGCTGGAGGACAGCGGCCCAACCACAACAAGGACACCCTCCCCCTCGCAGCAAAAGAGTGGTAACTTTGGGGTAAGGGGGAGGAGGAGGCTTCACAATCAACTATTAATAACTGCAAGGGAAAAAAAAGAAAAACTTTGTTTGCTTGGCACAAGGACGCTATCCTGATTTAGCGAACTGTAGCCCTTGTGGCTGTACAGGAAGCAAGGAAATAAGATTTACTCTGACTTCTTATCCGGGAATTAAGGAGTTGAGGGACCTGGGGCTAAAATGCAGGCATCATATCCAGATTAAAACCCCCCGAAATGAAAAGAGGGTCTTATTGGCTTTTTGAAAAGGCGAGATTGGCAGTAGCAGCAGAGGCGTTTAGCAGATGGTGGCCGCATTATTTGAAGTGGTTTAATCCGGATGAAGGGCGAGTATCATTGAACTCTATAGCCGGCCAGGACCAATAATGACTAAAGTGAAGTAGCAACGTGATATGACTTGCTTACTGCTAATGGGGGAAAGCACAGACCGTTTTTTGCAGTGTGTCTATACATGACTTTTGTACTACGTCTGGATACCTTAGAAGTCTGCGCTAAGCCGCAGTAACTATAAAGTTAGCTAGCTACAGCCGCATGGATTGACGCTCTATACACTATGTTCCGCAGTAATAACTGCGCAATACGGATGTAATCATAAAGAGGATTCCCCTTAGGATATCAATATTTCCTGATAGTTCTCCGCGCATCTTACATGAGTTTGGGCTGTCACTTTTGTTAACAAAAAAATAGAAGGTGCGGTAGGAAGAGAGAGGAGAAACAATTCGGAACAGGGGGTAGAAAAAGACTCTATCTTCCTAGGAAGGAAGGTGTAGTATCTTAGGAAGCGTCAAATGCTCGTAGCCACATACAGAAATGCACTATGGCATATGCCTACTCCTGCACGGTCATTAAGGAGCGTGATTAAGCAAACAATAATAGAGGTATTTGTGGCAGCAGTGGGCATAACGAGAGCCATTAGATCATTATCTCAGGCCATTATAATAAATATGGCACCTAAAGGTAATCGGCATCTGGGAGATAAAAACGAAGGTGCCAAGACTGTGCGCTCTGGCAGAGGAAAAGGAGAACCACTGGGCTCTAATAAACGTCTAGCGTCTACAACCGGAAAAGCGGTTGGGGAGAATGCCTCTATCCTAGGACAGATGATAGACGCAAAGATGAGTACTAAGGCAAGTGATAGTACTACCCCCCTGCTGGAGGACAAAGTGAAAGGTAAAAACCAATCTACTATAACTGCCTTTCTGGCTGGAGGGATGCAAAGAACCTCTGTTGTTATGGCAACCTCTTTCTCTGAAACTGACTGTCTAGTAAAAGGATCCTCTTCACTAGACTCAAGTACTAGAAACCCAGACCACGGTGATAATCCTACAGCAAACATGTCAGAAAATCAAGATATCAGTCGGGAAGCAACTAGAAAAGTGCTCAGTCTTTGCGAAAATGGGCAGTTACAAACCCAACAGGTGGAGCAATGCGAACAGGCGGACCTCCAAAATAAGGGGAAACCTGGCGGCCTATTAGGACACACAGCAGAGGAGAACGAACCTGCCAATCCTCCCGGCAGTCCTAAAATAAGGGATCAAATTATGGGGGGGGGGGGAAATCTCCAACTAAACGACTGGGGCAGAGAAAGTAGTGATAAGTTTTATTCCTTGACAGAGGAGTCCGACCTTGGTAGCGCTGATTGTAGTTTTAGTGAAACGAGAGCGAGATATCTGAAACAGGCAACAAATCTGCAAGTGGGGAGTGCACAGTACGTAAGGCTCGCCAAAGGAAATCTGTTAAATCACGCTCTGGTTTACAAGAGGGCTCTGAAAGTATGGCATCTAGGAATGGTAGGTCCTTAAGGTGGGACTATACAGGGATTAACTTGGCTGACACTTCTACAGGTGGCAACCAAAGCTCCGCTAAAGATAAAAATGGAAGTGATCCGGGACCTGCAGCCGGAGAGATAGGTGCCACTGGTAGAAACTATGAAATAGGCACCGATGTGGGGATCCTGCAGTCAATTTATAGCTCAATCAAAGAGCTTCAAACGGAGACGCGGATCGATAGCCATCGGGCAAGGGTTGCCACAAAGAGACTGCAAGGATCAGTCCGCAAGGTAGCTAAATCTTGCAAGGAAATCGAAGCGAAGCTATGCTCCATGGAAGATCGGATAGTGGCAGTCGAGGATGATATGGACACTCTTAAAGAACAGAATGCCACCCGAGATGGACAGCTAACGGATGTGATGTGGAAGCTAGAAGATTTGGAAAACAGACAAAGAAGGAACAATCTTCGTTTTCTGGGTATACCAGAAGGACTAGAAGGGGACAATATGCAGACATACATGGTTACTCTTCTGCGCGGGTCTTTTCCAGAATTAGGGAATCGGGACTGGGACAATGAGGTACAGAGGGCTCACAGGTTCCCGCTAAATACACGGGAGGGTAGTCAACGGGCAGACGCTAAATACCCAAGAGCGGTCCTGGTATATCTAGGGAGCTATCTGGTACGTCAAGAAATTGCTGATAAAACCCCTCCCAGAAATCCGCGTACTTATAATGGGGTTACATTTTTTACCCGCCCAGATTTCTGCCATGCTACAGTTGAGCGGAGATGGCGTCTGCGGCAGCTTATCAAGCCATTTTTTGAGAAAGGAGGTGAGGCCTATCTGCTGGCTCCCGCTAGGCTAAAAACTATAATGAGTGGGAAAATAAGAGTTTTCACGTCAGAAATCAAAGCAAAAGAATATCTGACGGGGGTAAGTGTATAGAGTATAAAGGGGGAGGGAAATAGGGAAGACATAGGCGCTTGGGGTACCGGTGGGCTGGGACAGGCTGACATACGCACGACATCAACATTCAGGCCATTAGGGGTCTGATTGCTCTACAGAATGGGGGGCCAGTGTCAGTGGGGGGGGGGGGGGCAGGGGTGGGGTAGGGGGCGACTGGCCTGGGGGGAGGGCAAAGGAGAGGGGAAAGGGAAGGGGATGGGGAAAGGGAAAGTAAGAAGGGTGGAGGGAGGATCCATAATGGTAAAACTGGGGAAAAATGTGGAAAGGGAACAGTTAATGGAGACGAGAGATATCGGGGAAAGAAATGGAAAAGGAAGGAAAGGAAACCTAAGGGATGGTGTAGCTAGATATGGAAATTTGAGTGACCCCAAAAAAAAGAGATCCGAAATTATTTAAAAAAAAAGGGGGTATGGCTAGATTCAGAATTGCATCAATTAATACATGTGGTCTGAACGATCCTCATAAAAGAAGGAGAGTTGCTGAAGAATTGAAAACCTTTAAGGCAGATATTTACTGCCTGCAAGAAACGCACATAGAATATAAAAACTCCGGGATTTTTGGATCACTGGGCTTAAAGGCAATTGTTTGGTCCAAACAAGAAGCTAGAACTAACGGAGTGGCGATTTTAGACCGGACCAGCAAATTACAATTTACTCGGCAAAAGGCTGATGCTGGTGGAAGATGGGCAATCTTAGAATGTAGATATGGCCATAGCAGCTTCACTTTATGTTCCATATATGGGGCGGTCACGGACGATCCGATAGTAATTGATACCTTAGCCATTGAGCTCACAGGATGGGTACCTCCCTATATCATATGTGGTGATTTGAACTTTAATGGCTCGTGGGAGGGATTACAGGATGTGTTAGCACTCGCAACTAAAAAGTATCAAGGGCGCAAACCTCGGGTGTATAAGGCCATGGGTGCTCTGCAACAAGAATTAGGGCTAGTGGATGCTTGGGTGAAGCTGCGCAAACCTGATCCCGGTTATACCTATTACTCGGCTCCGCATAAGAAATTAGCACGTCTTGACTATTTTTTAATCTCCCCGGTTTTCTTAAAGCAGGCTAGGATCGAATTATATCCCCGGATGGTTTCAGATCATAACCCTATAGTGCTAGATTTGGAGTTGGAGGGGCTAGAATTAAAGAGTAGTAGATGGACCTTTGAAAGAGGTCTTTTAAAAAATCCAGAATACCGTGAACATATGACCAAATGGATAACCGAATTTTTGGGGTTCAATAGGGGATCCGCTTCAGTAGAAATGGTTTGGGATACTCTGAAAGCTGGTATTCGTGGAGAAACATTAAGTTTTAGTATTAATAGGCAAAAGGAGGTTCAAGGGAGAATAATAGAGTTTCAATTAAAGTTGCAGTGTGCAGAGAGACAGCTAGCCATGGCTATAGAAGCTGGAGCAGATATAACAAAAGTACAGGAAGAGGTTGCCATAATCAAAGCAGCAGCAAATGAGACTACAGCTCAAAAAATAGCGGAGAAATATTTAGCGCAGCGGACACAAAGGCTTGAGTTTGGGGAAAAAGCCGGGCGGCTATTAGCGGCTCGGGCAGTACAGAAAACAGCAGCTGGGGTAATCAGGGAGATCATAGATCGACAAGGACAGCTAATATCAGAGGTGGATAAAATAAGAAAGGTGTTTCATGGGTATTATCAGGAACTATATGATGATACAGCGGCTTATTCGGATGAAGAAGCCTTAGAGTTTTTGTATCCTATCACGACAGGAAAACTAGATAAGAGCGACCAGCTACTCCTTGGAGAACAGATCGACATTACAGCAATAGAAATGGCAATCAACAATCTGCTCACAGGGAAGGCTACTGGCCCTGATGCTATCCCCTTAGAATTTTATAAAGTTTTTAAGTCACCTTTGCTTCCGGTAATGTTGGAGTTGTATGTTCAGGTACAAAAAGGAGGGAAAATCCCCCCGTCTTGGGACCTAGCTAACATAGTCATATTCCAGAAGAAGGGCAAATCCCCGTTAAATCCTGCCTCATATCGCCCGATCACATTAATAAATAGTGATGCCAAGATATATTCAAAGATCTTGGCCGCCCGATTGTCATTGGTGTTCAAAAAGCTGGTTTCTCCGTGGCAGCACGGGTTTATTCCAGGGAGAGACACGACTAATCATATTCAGAGAGTCTTAGCACTCTTCGACTCCACGGAAGCTGTTAAAGAGCCTATGGCGGCTATCTTTCTGGATGCAGAGAAAGCTTTTGATCGGGTAAAGTGGAAGTACTTGTGGTTTGTAATGGAACAGCTTGGGCTAGGGAGGCAATTCATTATAGCAATTAGGGCCTTATACAGATCCCCAGCGGCGAAAATACAACTCATGGGAGGACAATCTGAGACTATATTGATTAGGAGAGGAACCAGGCAGGGGTGCCCCTGCTCTCCTCTTCTCTTTGCTCTGTATATAGACCCTTTGCTGAGACAATTGGAAGCGAGTAATAAGATACCACCAATTCACAGGCAGGGATGGGATACCAAAGTTCTAGCATACGCAGATGATATAGCCATACTAACCCCATCCCCTGATTCAGCACTAAAAGAAATAGAAGTGGTGGCGAAAAAATTTGGTCGGTTTTCTGGATATTCGTTAAATGGAGCCAAGACACAACTGTTGGCTAATCAATATACAAATATTAAAGATACACGGAGGGTGGATCATGCAGTATACCTAGGTATTAATATCACACCGAATGTAGATAAAGTAGTAAATTTAAATATAGATCCTATACTTGCTAAATTTAGAGAAGATGCACGTAGATGGGATAATCTACATTTAACTATTGTAGGACGATGCAATATGATAAAGATGATTTTCCTTCCGAAGCTGTTGTATTTATTTCACACTATCCCATTGTATTTCTCCAATCTAAAATTTAAAGAGATTGACAGAATGATCATGAGGTTTATATGGGCATATGGAAAGTGCAGGAGAGCGAGTAAATATATGTCTCTTCCACAGGAAAGGGGTGGATGGTCCTTACCGAATATAAAATTGTATCAATTGGCAGCAGCCTTTCAATACATGCGTCCACTATTCGGATTTGATATGGAAGGTACTACAATTGTTGACAGCCCCAACATATATGAGCTGCAGATAGGAGAAGCTGCCAATGGGTGTCTAGTAACATACCATGAGCCTGGATATTACAAAAAAACTAGGTATAAAGTGTTAGAAGCCGCTCACAAGTGGTGGCGACTTTGGTGTAAAAAAAAAGGACTAGGTAGATATAATTATTATACTATGATCAAGAAGAATCCATTACTCCCAGAAATATTTCACGATAAATATATGGCGAAGTGGTGTACATTAGGTGTAACTCGGTTAGGAAATTTTTTTGATAACTCGGGGGTCAAGACATTTCGAGACCTACAGGAACAGTATGGGCTACAGAAAAGGGATTTTTTCAAATACTTACAGATAAGGGATTTTTTAGGGAAAAAAACAGGGGGGGCTCAGGGATTCAAAAGTATCCAATTGTTGGACGACATGTTGGCAAAACCCAGCTTAGCCATTAGGTCAACCTACCCTATCTTTTTAGTAGAACAAGCTGACGATTTAGAAAAACACAAGGAGAGGTGGAGTAAGAAAATGGCAGAGGGTAGTAGCAATTTCCTGAGTTCATTGGAGTTGGGATGCACTACTTTATTATCATCTTCCCTACAAGCGCAGCATTATAAGACTATATTTGATTTGTATTATTCACCAGCCCATCTTGTCAAATGGGGATGTACGACAGGAACAAGCTGTCCGAGATGTGGGATGTACGGAACAGATATTATCCATATGATGGCTACCTGTGGGAAATTAAAAGCTTTAAGGGAAGGGATCCAATCTGTTTTGAAGGAAGTAGTGGGCTATGATATAGACCTTACACCTGAAATTATGGTCTTTGGGACAGATGGCGAAATCGCTGGACCTTGTAGGGCATTTATATTCATAGCCATGGCGGTGGCTCGAATTTGTATAGCAACGGCATGGCTGGATCCACGACCCCCGTCCTGGCAACAATGGTTGGCTAGGTTGCTTTCCTCTTACTACTTGGAAAAATCATTGTATGAACGGAAGGGGAGACAGGCCAGGAGGAAGGGGAAGACAATATGGGGTCTGTTTCAGGCCTGGGTACAGGCCCATACCGGCTGGGGTCACCCATCTTCGAATTAAGGGGTACCATTCCCAAGTTAGTATTTGTGGGGTGGTTAGGCTTTGTATTTGATATGAATGATTTAATTTGGTGATGTTTTTTTTTTTTTTTATTATTCTGTACTTTATCTTTTATCCCCTTTTTCGTTTATCTTTTCTCTTTACCCCCATAGATTATCTTACTGTAAGTTTTCAGTCTATAATGATTTAAAGATGTTTATGTAATATGTTTTCTTCCACCAATAAAATAAAAATAAAAAAAATAAAAAAGGAAAGGGGAGTGACCACTTCCCTGTCCATCACAACCCCTGAGGTGGTGCTCATAGCTCCTCCAGAGGATCCCTCGGGTCTGCCATCTTGTTTCCAAGGCTGTCAGGGAACTCTGAGAGCATCTGAGTGGTCAGGCCAGGCAGGTGATGTCAGAGCCCCCTCCCGATAGATGCTTACGTGGTTAGGTGACCAATCCCCCTTTCACGGCTAGTTAGGGTCTTTCTCTTAGGTGGGCCCTCAGATTCGGGTTGCAAGACCCCAGCAGGAGTCCTCTGCAACCTCCACTTTGACTTCTGACCACTGGACCTGCGACTGGACCATCCAGGAACCGACAATGCTGCAAACAATGAAGAAAACTCTTCTGCAACTTTGTTTCTTACTACTCACACCAGCTTTGCAACATTTCCCCGGTCGTGCATCCTCAGAAGACTGCAACTCTTCAGCCTGCACAAGAAGAAGAAGGAATTTACCTTGGATTAAGGAGTCACTCCCCTGCAACCGCAGGCACCTACAAAAAGCGATGACCGGCTGCATGGATCTCCCCTCACCTTGAGCGTGGATCCTCCATCACGGGTGGTGGTCCAGAGTAGTCCTCTTCATCCTCTCTGCCAGCTGTCCAACTTTGGTGGAGGTAAGTCTTTGCTTACCCACGCAGGACAGTACTCCCGTGCACCATGTCCTTTGCAGCTTTCAAGGCTTGTTGGCAGCTCCTCCAAGGGATCTTCAATCAACGTACGGCTGCAGCCCCCAGCACTCCTTCCTGCAAGGCACAGCCTCCTGCCTGGTTCTCCGGCAGCTTGGGATCCTCTTTTGTAGTGCTGCATGGGCCTCTTATGCAACTCCTGTGTCCCCAGCCTGTGGGACTCCTGTGGGTGCTGCCTCTGCTCCTGTGGACTCTCCTGGGTTGAGTCGTCCTGGGCCTTGTTGGTCCCCGACAACACCCTTTTTCTACTTACCGCAATTGTGCCTTTGCCAAGGCTTGTTGGTGGACTTTCTGCACCAAGACCCACCTGCAGTCTTCACTCCAGCATGGGACATCTTCTGCATCCATAAGCAACTCTTCTCCAGCTCCAGGGCTGCAGTGCTGACCTGTTCTTCATCGCCGTCGACCAACTCCTGCAAGAACACCTGGGTGGTTAGTAGCTCCTACTCCTGGACTCCATTGTCACTCTTGGACCTGGTCCCCTCTCTCCACGGGTCTTCCTTCTTCAGGAATTCACTATTGGTTTTCTTGCAGTCTCTCTGGGTGTCTTTTTCTTCTTTTCCTCCTTTTGGATGGTTTGGGGAAAATCCAGTGATTTACTCCTGCATTCCTGGTCGCCGGGGGTACTGGTTACCTACTTCTGTGGTTTTCTAGCACTCCCAGCTCCCCTCTACACATTCCACTTACCTAGGTGGGGGGGTCCTGTGTTCACATTCCATGTTTTTAGTATATGGTTTGTGCCCCTCCTAGGGTCACTATTGGTTATTGGTATTTGCACTGTTTTCTGACCTTTTCTATGCCTATTTCTGATCACTAGTGTATATATTAAGTGTATTACTTACCTCCTATTGGAGGGTTGCCCTTCTAGTACTTTGTGGTATTGTGTTCCAAAAATAAAGTAACTTTATTTTTATAACACTGAGTGTTTTCTGTCATGTGTGTAAGTTCTGTGTGACTACAGTGGTTTGCAAGAGCTTTGCATGTCTCCTACATAAGCCTTGCTGCTCATCCACAGCTACCTCTAGAGAGCCTGGCTTCTAGGCACTGCCTTCACCTCACTAATAGGGGATACCGGGACCTGGTGTAAGGTGTACACACACACCAGGCAAGCTTCCTACTGTCAGTGACTGCTGTCTGAAAGGGGGCAGTAATAACATCAGTCATCTCTGAATGAAAGAGGCAATAACATCACATCAGTGTATGGAATGTGCAGTAATAGCATTAGAAGGTATACGTAAGAGAGCAATAACAGCTTTCCATCAGACTGCTGGCTTCAAAAGGGCCCTAACAATATGAGTAACCCCCACCTGGAAGGCTCAGTACTAATGTCGCGGAGTCGCTAATAACAGCAGAACTCACCCTGCATGGGTCAGGCATGGCCCCCACGCGCCCTGCTCAGTGACACATGTCTAGGTCCCCTGGGCCACCTGTCCAGACAGAGAGCACGCTCCGTTAGCAGCACCAGACTCATTTTACTTTCAGAGTAACACACACGTAATGAGTAACCTGTTAATTTAACAAATCCCTACCAACAACACACAGTCAACCGTACGAAACTGACAGAAGGACCCAGAAACCTATGAAAAGGGCACCTGGATGAATAAGTGCACAGCGGCGGTTAGTGGTAGAAGGCGCTTCACAAAAGGAGATAACATAACATTATAAATTGCTGGCTAGAAAATAACAACGATGTAAAGTCCCACCAGAGACCACAAGGCTAGAAAATTACAATGATGTAAACTCCCACCAGAGACCACAAGGCTAGAAAAGAACAATGATGTAAACTCCCACCAGAGACCACAAGGCTAGAAAAGAACAATGATGTAAACTCCCACCAGAGACCACAAGGCTGGAAAAGAACAATGATGTAAACTCCCACCAGAGACCACAAGGCTGGAAAAGAACAATGATGTAAACTCCCACCAGAGACCACAAGGCTGGAAAAGAACAATGATGTAAACTCCCACCAGAGACCACAAGGCTGGAAAAGAACAATGATGTAAACTTCCACCAGAGGCCACAAGGCTAGAAAAGAACAATGATGTAAAGTCCCACCAGAGACCACAAGGCTGGAAAAGGAGACTCATGTAAAGTCCCACCAGAGACCACAAGGCTGGAAAAGGACAATGATGTAAACTCCCACCAGAGACCACAAGGCTGGAAAAGGAGATTCATGTAAAGTCCCACCAGAGACCACAAGGCTGGAAAAGAACAATGATGTAAACTCCCACCAGAGACCACAAGGCTGGAAAAGGAGAATGATGTAAACTCCCACCAGAGACCACAAGGCTAGAAAAGGACAATGATGTAAACTCACACCAGAGACCACAAGGCTAGAAAAGAACAATGATGTAAAGTCCCACCAGAGACCACAAGGCTAGAAAAGGAGAATGATGTAAACTCCCACCAGAGACCACAAGGCTAGAAAAGGACAATGATGTAAACTCCCACCAGAGACCACAAGGCTAGAAAAGAACAATGATGTAAAGTCCCACCAGAGACCACAAGGCTGGAAAAGGAGACTCATGTAAAGTCCCACCAGAGACCACAAGGCTGGAAAAGAACAATGATGTAAACTCCCACCAGAGACCACAAGGCTGGAAAAGAACAATGATGTAAACTCCCACCAGAGACCACAAGGCTGGAAAAGGAGACTCATGTAAAGTCCCACCAGAGACCACAAGGCTGGAAAAGGACAATGATGTAAACTCCCACCAGAGACCACAAGGCTGGAAAAGGAGATTCATGTAAAGTCCCACCAGAGACCACAAGGCTGGAAAAGAACAATGATGTAAACTCACACCAGAGGCCACAAGGCTAGAAAAGAACAATGATGTAAACTCCCACCAGAGGCCACAAGGCTGGAAAAGGAGAATGATGTAAACTCCCACCAGAGACCACAAGGCTAGAAAAGGACAATGATGTAAACTCCCACCAGAGACCACAAGGCTAGAAAAGAACAATGATGTAAAGTCCCACCAGAGACCACAAGGCTAGAAAAGGAGAATGATGTAAACTCCCACCAGAGACCACAAGGCTAGAAAAGGACAATGATGTAAACTCCCACCAGAGACCACAAGGCTAGAAAAGAACAATGATGTAAAGTCCCACCAGAGACCACAAGGCTGGAAAAGGAGACTCATGTAAAGTCCCACCAGAGACCACAAGGCTGGAAAAGGAGTATGATGTAAACTCCCACCAGAGACCACAAGGCTGGAAAAGGAGACTCATGTAAAGTCCCACCAGAGACCACAAGGCTGGAAAAGGAGAATGATGTAAACTCCCACCAGAGACCACAAGGCTAGAAAAGGAGACTCATGCAAAGTCCCACCAGAGACCACAAGGCTGGAAAAGGACAATGATGTAAACTCATACCAGAGACCACAAGGCTGGAAAAGGACAATGATGTAAAGTCCCACCAGAGACCACAAGGCTGGAAAAGGAGGATGATATAAACTCCCACCAGACACTACAAGGCTGGAAAAGGAGACTCATGTAAAGTCCCACCAGAGACCACAAGGCTAGAAAAGGAGACTCATGCAAAGTCCCACCAGAGACCACAAGGCTGGAAAAGGACCATGATGTAAACTCCCACCAGAGACCACAAGGCTGGAAAAGGAGACTCATGTAAAGTCCCACCAGAGACCACAAGGCTGGAAAAGGAGTATAATATAAACTCACACCAGAGACCACAAGGCTGGAAAAGGAGAGTGATGTAAAGTCCCACCAGAGACCACAAGGCTGGAAAAGGAGAATAATATAAACTCACACCAGAGACCACAAGGCTGGAAAAGGAGAATGATGTAAACTCCCACCAGAGACCACAAGGCTGGAAAAGGAGAATGAAGTAAACTCCCACCAGAGGCCACAAGGCTGGAAAAGGAGACTCATGTAAAGTCCCACCAGAGACCACAAGGCTGGAAAAGGAGACTCATGTAAAGTCCCACCAGAGACCACAAGGCTAGAAAAGGAGACTCATGTAAAGTCCCACCAGAGACCACAAGGCTGGAAAAGGAGTATGATGTAAACTCCCACCAGAGGCCACAAGGCTGGAAAAGGTGACTCATGTAAAGTCCCACCAGAGACCACAAGGATGGAAAAAGGCAAAAACAAAGTAAAATGATTAACTTCAATAACCAGTTGTAAAGATCTCTTCTGGCGCGTAAAAAACAATGTCGATATTTTTAAACTTAAGGATGCCTTAATCTCAAAATTATTCAATTTTTGGCCTAAGCATTGAAGACTGATATCTGCAGTGTGTTGTGACCCAATTAGATCTCTTAAGCTGGCTGAAGAAGGCCCTTGAAAGTCCCAGGTGATCATGTTCAGTCACCCACGAGGCGGTGGCCAGTTTACCAATTCCTGCTCTCAAGGGGGCACGCCTGAGAGCACCTGTAAAGCTACCCCCGCCCCACCCCTAAAGAGCTGTGCGGTATATCTCTTGTTCGGACACCAGCCAGGCGAGGATGGTTTTAGACAAAAACAGTTTTAGGTCTTTTAGTCTGCGGAGGAAATGGGGGCAGAGGGTTCTACAACGTTTGTGGTGTCTTTTTTAAGTATTGAGGCAGCTATAATTGATTTAAAAAATATATATATATTTAATAGACGTTCACAATGCAGTGGGGGAGCAGGGGACTCCCACGTACATATGCGATTTTCTATTACTGTTAAAGAGACGCAAGTGATGAACCCCTGGGGCAGCAGGGACGGGGCAGTCAGTGGCATGGCTGCCGTCAGTGCGCCCACTAGCTGTGGCGCTGCAGACACGTCCCTGGGGGTCCCTGCGTGTTTCTGATCTTGCCTCAGCGAGCACCACAAGAGTGGGTGTTCTCTGAGGGAGCCGGTGTGAGGGCCTGAGACCAGGCAGCGTGGCTCTGAGGTCAGGAGGGGACCCCTGGTGCATCACTCCTCTCGAGGGTGGTTGCTGTGCTCGCCCTCCTGAGGGGGCGGGTGGGTGCTAACGCTGATTCTAGTAGCAGGGAAAGGCCCTTTCTGTCTCTCGCCTTCAGAAGGAGCGATCCCTGCTGGTGTTTTCTCTTCTAAGGTCTGCGGAGCCCCCGTCTAACGGAGTTTTGCACTTTCCGTGTGGGGCGTGGCTGCGGGGTGCATGTTCACCCTGCATGTGGGGGGCAGGCTGGGCAGGGAGCGCGTGCGTTGCGCTTTATTGTATGGAGCAAGGAATCCACTTTGGAAACCTGTGTGTAGATGGCTGACTACATGGAGACTGGGCATGGAGACTGGAGACTGGGCATGGAGCCTGGAGACTGGGCATGGAGACTGGAGACTGGGCATGGAGCCTGGAGACTGGGCATGGAGACTGGAGACTGGGCATGGAGCCTGGAGACTGGGCATGGAGACTGGAGACTGGGCATGTGCCAGTTCGGTTTCTTCACTGACGGAGGGGCGAGGCCTGGCACCTTCCGCCCCCCCCCCCCCCCTTGACATGCGGTAAGCCGCAGGAGCTGTAGCGCTGGGAGCTCAAGGGGGGGCGCTGCAGCCTCTACTGCCCTTCCCAGAGCTTGCACGACTCTCATGGACCAGTGACCGCCTCCACCCGGTGGGATGGGCCAGAATTGCTTGACTGCCAGGGCTGAATCTCCGATCGCTGGATTGGGCAACACCACTACACAGAGAGCTGTATCCTGCCTGGAGGAAAGGGGTCTGCGTGCTGCGGGTGGGAGTGTCTGGAGTACATACCCCAAACCACAAGCCTGCCTTGTGGAATCACCCTCCCACTGCCTGTGCCTAGTGCGCTGTGCAGGGACTCGGGTGGTGGCCCTGCTGGAGGAGCTGAAGCGCTTCATGGAAGAGGCCAAAGTCGTGTAGAAAAGGATGCTTGGAGGGTCCCTTGCTGGGGAATGCTACTGGAAAAGGAGACCCCCGCTCTGCACCGAGGGAAAGTACTGAGGTGAAAGAGATATGGAGACGAGGCGGCCCCGGGAAGGTGGTGCTGGTGGCTGAAGCCCACCACCACCAAGAGAGCGTGGGTGTCCACGAACAGGAGGGCACCGCTCAGGGGAGCCTGCAGGAGTCTGTCTCTGGTAAAGACCATGGGGTGTCTAACCCTGGAAGAGTGTACAAGGCCCTGAAGGCAGCTAGACGACTGAGGTACACAAGGCAGGGGTCACCGCCTTCTGCATGAACTGTGGTACGCAAGGCAGGGGTCACAGAGGAGCGGTCTGTCCTGTGGGAGTCTGTCTGTGGTAAAGACCATGGGGTGTCTAACCCTGGAAGAGTTTACAAGGCACTGAAGGCAGCTAGACGACTGAGGTACACGAGGCAGGGGTCACAGAGGACCTGTCTGTCCTGTGGGAGTCTGTCTGTGGTAAAGACCATGGGGTGTCTAACCCTGGAAGAGTGTACAAGGCCCTGAAGGCAGCTAGACGACTGAGGTACACAAGGCAGGGGTCACCGCCTGCTGCATGAACTGTGGTACGCAAGGCAGGGGTCACAGAGGGCCTGTCTGTCCTGTGGGAGTGAGTCTGTGGTAAAGACCATGGGGTGTCTAACCCTGGAAGAGTGTACAAGGCCCTGAAGGCAGCTAGACGACTGAGGGACACGAGGCAGGGGTCACAGAGGACCTGTCTGTCCTGTGGGGGTGAGTCTGTGGTAAAGACCATGGGGTGTCTAACTCTGGAAGAGTGTAAAAGGCCCTGAAGGCAGCTAGACGACTGAGGGACACGAGGCAGGGGTCACCGCCTGCTGCATGAACTGAGGTACACAAGGCAGGGGTCACCGCCTGCTGCATGAACTGAGGTACACAAGGCAGGGGTCACAGAGGGCCTGTCTGTCCTGTGGGGCACACGGGCCCTCTGTGGGTATAGCTGCAGTTTTCCTTGGCTCCTGACTTAAAGCCCATTGTTAATATTAACGTGTATTTTGTCGTCTTTGTGCTTCTTTCCAGGAAGGGACTCGTTGTTAATGTTTTGCATATTAATGCCGCCTGAAGGTTGTGTAGGTCTCTTTAGCCAGGACCTTGGGTTAATGTTTCAATGCTGTTAAAGTCTGTACGCCTGGTATAGCACGTGCCAGTGGTTTGTCTTGTCTGGGCCTGGCATGCAGATCTGTCTGAGTGTAAGAATATTTAACCGTGCTTTGCAGGTCCCAAGACACAGATCCGCTCCCTGAGTGGAGGACTTCAGAAACTATCTGTGATTGTGGGGTTCAAGGTTACATTTCACCAGGGCTCTCGTCAGTTCAAAAGCTCTGGTGTGGCCTCAGTGTATAGCTCCTAAATCGCAGGGCCCAGGCATCGAGGTGTGTAGCATCAGAGAACATCTGTAGCCCCCCACTGAGGCCCCTCCTTCCGGGGCCCCATCCTGCTCCTCCTTGTGCCGGGGTGTGCTCCCCGCGAGGAGGGGCGGGCGGAGGAACTGCAACCGGAGGCCACAGCGCCTGTCAAGCTATTCCCTGCTGGAGCAATGTGACCAGTTGCCTCACCCCCCCCGCCTTTCTTGGAGCAGCACCGAGTCCATCGGAGATAAAGCACCATTTCATAGAACACCCCCCCCCCCCCCCCCCACTGGGACATGGTGCCAGAATCGATGGGGCCCTGTGCTTATCGATAACCGATATATCCGATGCCTGCGGCTCAAGGAATCGTTGAAGCTGATCCATAAGTGAGGCTTGTGCGTGAAGAGTCCACGCCATGACCTCTCCCGGCAGGGGGTGAGACGGGGTGGGGGCTCCACAGGGGGGAGGTTCTGGGGTCCCTTTGAGTGGGGTCTGAGGGGTAGGCACGGAGACAGCTCATCTACAGTGTCTTCGGGCGCCTGGATACCTCACGGGTGACAGGCAGCGCTTTACAACCTTACATTCCACACAGCGAGCCATGCTAGAGCGTCAGCCCCTGTCAAGGACTCTGGATCTGGGCACAGCCTGCCTCACCATGTGGCATAACTGGTGGGGGACACACAGGGGGGCTAGGCGTGCACACGCCGTAACATCACGCAGCCTAGAGCTCTACGACTCTCTGATCATTGAACACTAGTGAATGGCTGGAGCCGTAGTGTTTCACGTGCACTGCGGTTGTGTGTTCGGTTCATGCATGCACCAGGGGTACCACAGAATCCCACCCACACTGCTGCCCCCTGCCGTATGAACCATCACCCTCAGAGCACCACCGAGAACTCACGTGTCACATCCATGCACCAGAGCTCACCACAGAATCCCACCCACACTGCTGCCCCCTGCTGTGTGAACCATCACCCTCAGAGCACCACTAACTGGTGTCACATCCGTGCACCAGAGCTCACCACAGAATCCCACCCGCACTGCTGCCCCTGCTGTGTGAACCATCATCCTCAGAGCACCACAGAGAACTCACGTGTCACATCCGTGCACCAGAGCTCACCACAGAATCCCACCCACACTGCTGCCCCCTGCTGTGTGAACCATCATCCTCAGAGCACCACCGAGAACTCACGTGTCACATCCGTGCACCAGAGCTCACCACAGAATCCCACCCACACTGCGGCCCCCTCACTGCTGCCCCCTGTTGTGTGAACCATCATCCTCAGAGCACCACCGAGAACTCACGTGTCACATCCATGCACCAGAGCTCACCACAGAATCCCACCCACACTGCTGCCCCCGCACTGCTGCCCCCTGCTGTGTGAACCATCATCCTCAGAGCACCAACTGGTGTCACATCCGAGCACCAGAGCTCACCACAAAATCCCACCCACACTGCGGCCCCCTCACTGCTGCCCCCTGCTGTGTGAACCATCATCCTCAGAGCACCAACTGGTGTCACATCCGTGCACCAGAGCTCACCACAAAATCCCACCCACACTGCTGCCCCCTGCTGTGTGAACCATCATCCTCAGAGCACCACTGAGAACTCACGTGTCACATCCGTGCACCAGAGCTCACCACAGAATCCCACCCACACTGCTGCCCCCTGCTGTGTGAACCATCACCCTCAGAGCACCACCGAGAACTCACGTGTCACATCCGAGCACCAGAGCTCACCACAGAATCCCACCCACACTGCTGCCCCCTCCCTGCTGTATGAACCATCACCCTCAGAGCACCACCGAGAACTCACGTGTCACATCCGTGCACCAGAGCTCACCACAGAATCCCACCCACACTGCGGCCCCCTCACTGCTGCCCCCTGCTGTGTGAACCATCACCCTCAGAGCACCACCGAGAACTCACGTGTCAAATCCGTGCACCAGAGCTCACCACAGAATCCCACCCTCACTGCTGCCTCCTGCTGTGTGAACCATCATCCTCAGAGCACCACCGAGAACTCACGTGTCACATCCGTGCACCAGAGCTCACCACAGAATCCCACCCACACTGCTGCCCCCGCACTGCTGCCCCCTGCTGTGTGAACCATCATCCTCAGAGCACCAACTGGTGTCACATCCGAGCACCAGAGCTCACCACAAAATCCCACCCACACTGCGGCCCCCTCACTGCTGCCCCCTGCTGTGTGAACCATCACCCTCAGAGCACCACTAACTGGTGTCACATCCGTGCACCAGAGCTCACCACAAAATCCCACCCACACTGCTGCCCCCTGCTGTGTGAACCATCATCCTCAGAGCACCACTGAGAACTCACGTGTCACATCCGTGCACCAGAGCTCACCACAGAATCCCACCCACACTGCTGCCCCCTGCTGTGTGAACCATCACCCTCAGAGCACCACCGAGAACTCACGTGTCACATCCGAGCACCAGAGCTCACCACAGAATCCCACCCACACTGCTGCCCCCTCCCTGCTGTATGAACCATCACCCTCAGAGCACCACCGAGAACTCACGTGTCACATCCGTGCACCAGAGCTCACCACAGAATCCCACCCACACTGCGGCCCCCTCACTGCTGCCCCCTGCTGTGTGAACCATCACCCTCAGAGCACCACCGAGAACTCACGTGTCACATCCATGCACCAGAGCTCACCACAGAATCCCACCCTCACTGCTGCCTCCTGCTGTGTGAACCATCATCCTCAGAGCACCACCGAGAACTCACGTGTCACATCCGTGCACCAGAGCTCACCACAGAATCCCACCCACGCTGCTGCCCCCTGCTGTGTGAACCATCATCCTCAGAGCACCAACTGGTGTCACATCCGTGCACCAGAGCTCACCACAGAATCCCACCCGCACTGCCGCACCCTCACTGCTGCCCCCTGCTGTGTGAACCATCATCCTCAGAGCACTACTAACTGGTGTCACATCCGTGCACCAGAGCTCACCACAGAATCCCACCCGCACTGCTGCCCCCTCCCTGCTGCCCCCTGCTGTGTGAACCATCACCCTCAGAGCACCACAGAGTACTCACGTGTCACATCCGTGCACCAGAGCTCACCACAGAATCCCACCCACACTGCTGCCCCCTGCCGTATGAACCATCATCCTCAGAGCACCAACTGGTGTCACATCCGTGCACCAGAGCTCACCACAAAATCCCACCCACACTGCTGCCCCCTCCCTGCTGCCCCCTGCTGTGTGAACCATCATCCTCAAAGCATCATTAACTGGTGCCACATCCGAGCACCAGAGCTCACCACAGAATCCCACCCACACTGCCGCCCCCGCACTGGTGCCCCCTTCTGTGTGAACCATCATCCTCAAAGCATCATTAACTGGTGTCACATCCGTGCACCAGAGCTCACCACAGAATCCCACCCACACTGCTGCCCCCTCCCTGCTGCCCCCTGCTGTGTGAAACATCACCCTCAGAGCACCACTAACTGGTGTCACATCCGTGCACCAGAGCTCACCACAGAATCCCACCCGCACTGCTGCCCCCTGCTGTGTGAACCATCACCCTCAGAGCACCACAGAGAACTCACGTGTCACATCCGTGCACCAGAGCTCACCACAGAATCCCACCCACACTGCTGCCCCCTCCCTGCTGCCCCCTGCTGTGTGAACCATCACCCTCAGAGCACCACTAACTGGTGTCACATCCGTGCACCAGAGCTCACCACAGAATCCCACCCGCACTGCTGCCCCCTGCTGTGTGAACCATCATCCTCAGAGCACCACCGAGAACTCACGTGTCAGATCCGTGCACCAGAGCTCACCACAGAATCCCACCCACACTGCTGCCCCCTGCTGTGTGAACCATCACCCTCAGAGCACCACCGAGAACTCACGTGTCACATCCGAGCACCAGAGCTCACCACAGAATCCCACACACACTGCTGCCCCCTCCCTGCTGTATGAACCATCACCCTCAGAGCACCACCGAGAACTCACGTGTCACATCCGTGCACCAGAGCTCACCACAGAATCCCACCCACACTGCGGCCCCCTCACTGCTGCCCCCTGCTGTGTGAACCATCACCCTCAGAGCACCACCGAGAACTCACGTGTCACATCCGTGCACCAGAGCTCACCACAGAATCCCACCCTCACTGCTGCCTCCTGCTGTGTGAACCATCATCCTCAGAGCACCACCGAGAACTCACGTGTCACATCCGTGCACCAGAGCTCACCACAGAATCCCACCCACGCTGCTGCCCCCTGCTGTGTGAACCATCATCCTCAGAGCACCAACTGGTGTCACATCCGTGCACCAGAGCTCACCACAGAATCCCACCCGCACTGCTGCCCCCTGCTGTGTGAACCATCATCCTCAGAGCACCACTAACTGGTGTCACATCCGTGCACCAGAGCTCACCACAGAATCCCACCCACACTGCCGCCCCCTCACTGCTGCCCCCTGCTGTGTCAACCATCACCCTCAGAGCACCACTAACTGGTGTCACATCCGTGCACCAGAGCTCACCACAGAATCCCACCCGCACTGCCGCCCCCTCACTGCTGCCCCCTGCTGTGTGAACCATCATCCTCAGAGCACCACTAACTGGTGTCACATCCGTGCACCAGAGCTCACCACAGAATCCCACCCGCACTGCCGCCCCCTCACTGCTGCCCCCTGCTGTGTGAACCATCATCCTCAGAGCACCAACTGGTGTCACATCCGTGCACCAGAGCTCACCACAGAATCCCACCCACACTGCTGCCCCCTGCTGTGTGAACCATCACCCTCAGAGCACCACCGAGAACTCACATGTCACATCCGTGCACCAGAGCTCACCACAGAATCCCACCCTCACTGCCGCCCCCTCACTGCTGCCCCCTGCTGTGTGAACCATCATCCTCAGAGCACCTACTGGTGTCACATCCGTGCACCAGAGCTCACCACAGAATCCCACCCACACTGCTGCCCCCTCCCTGCTGTGTGAACCATCACCCTCAGAGCACCACCGAGAACTCACGTGTCACATCCGTGCACCAGAGCTCACCACAGAATCCCACCCTCCCTGCTGCCCCCTGCTGCGTGAACCATCATCCTCAGAGCACCACTGAGAACTCACGTGTCACATCCGTGTACCAGAGCTCACCACAGAATCCCACCCACACTGCTGCCCCCTCCCTGCTGTGTGAACCATCATCCTCAGAGCACCACCGAGAACTCACGTGTCACATCCGTGCACCAGAGCTCACCACAGAATCCCACCCACGCTGCTGCCCCCTCCCTGCTGCCCCCTGCTGCTTGAACCATCATCCTCAGAGCACCACTGAGAACTCACGTGTCACATCCGTGCACCAGAGCTCACCACAGAATCCCACCCACGCTGCTGCCCCCTGCTGTGTGAACCATCACCCTCAGAGCACCACCAAGAACTCACATATCACATCGTGCACCAGAGCTCACCACAGAATCCCACCCACACTGCTGCCCCCTCACTGCTGCCCCCTGATGCATGAACCATCATCCTCAGAGCACCACCGAGAACTCACGTGTCACATCCGTGCACCAGAGCTCACCACAGAATCCCACCCACGCTGCTGCCCCCTGCTGTGTGAACCATCATCCTCAGAGCACCAACTGGTGTCACGTCCGTGCACCAGAGCTCACCACAGAATCCCACCCACACTGCTGCCCCCTCCCTGCTGTATGAACAATCACCCTCAGAGCACCACCGAGAACTCATGTGTCACATCCGTGCACCAGAGCTCACCACAGAATCCCACCCACACTGCAGCCCCCTCCCTGCTGTATGAACCATCACCCTCAGAGCACCACTGAGAACTCACGTGTCACATCCGTGCACCAGAGCTCACCACAGAATCCCACCCACACTGCCGCTCCCTCACTGCTGCCCCCTGCTGTGTGAACCATCATCCTCAGAGCACCACAGAGAACTCACGTGTCACATCCGTGCACCAGAGCTCACCACAGAATCCCACCCACGCTGCTGCCCCCTGCTGTGTGAACCATCATCCTCAGAGCACCACCGAGAACTCACGTGTCACATCCGTGCACCAGAGCTCACCACAGAATCCCACCCACACTGCTGCCCCCTCCCTGCTGTATGAACCATCACCCTCAGAGCACCACCGAGAACTCACGTGTCACATCCGTGCACCAGAGCTCACCACAGAATCCCACCCACACTGCCGCCCCCTCACTGCTGCCCCCTGCTGTGTGAACCATCATCCTCAGAGCACCACAGAGAACTCACGTGTCACATCCGTGCACCAGAGCTCACCACAGAATCCCACCCACGCTGCTGCCCCCTGCTGTGTGAACCATCATCCTCAGAGCACCACCGAGAACTCACGTGTCACATCCGTGCACCAGAGCTCACCACAGAATCCCACCCACACTGCGGCCCCCTCACTGCTGCCCCCTGCTGTGTAAACCATCATCCTCAGAGCACCACCGAGAACTCACGTGTCACATCGTGCACCAGAGCTCACCACAGAATCCCACCCATGCTGCTGCCCCCTGCTCTGTGAACCATCATCCTCAGAGCACCACCGAGAACTCACGTGCCACATCCGTGCACCAGAGGTCACCACAGAATCCCACCCACACTGCTGCCCCCTGCTGTGTGAACCATCACCCTCAGAGCACCACTAACTGGTGTCACATCCGAGCTCCAGAGCTCACCACAGAATCCCACCCACACTGCTGCCCCCTGCCGTATGAACCATCACCCTCAGAGCACCACCGAGAACTCACGTGTCACATCCATGCACCAGAGCTCACCACAGAATCCCACCCACACTGCTGCCCCCGCACTGCTGCCCCCTGCTGTGTGAACCATCATCCTCAGAGCACCAACTGGTGTCACATCCGAGCACCAGAGCTCACCACAAAATCCCACCCACACTGCGGCCCCCTCACTGCTGCCCCCTGCTGTGTGAACCATCACCCTCAGAGCACCACTAACTGGTGTCACATCCGTGCACCAGAGCTCACCACAAAATCCCACCCACACTGCTGCCCCCTGCTGTGTGAACCATCATCCTCAGAGCACCACTGAGAACTCACGTGTCACATCCGTGCACCAGAGCTCACCACAGAATCCCACCCACACTGCTGCCCCCTGCTGTGTGAACCATCACCCTCAGAGCACCACCGAGAACTCACGTGTCACATCCGAGCACCAGAGCTCACCACAGAATCCCACCCACACTGCTGCCCCCTCCCTGCTGTATGAACCATCACCCTCAGAGCACCACCGAGAACTCACGTGTCACATCCGTGCACCAGAGCTCACCACAGAATCCCACCCACACTGCGGCCCCCTCACTGCTGCCCCCTGCTGTGTGAACCATCACCCTCAGAGCACCACCGAGAACTCACGTGTCACATCCGTGCACCAGAGCTCACCACAGAATCCCACCCTCACTGCTGCCTCCTGCTGTGTGAACCATCATCCTCAGAGCACCACCGAGAACTCACGTGTCACATCCGTGCACCAGAGCTCACCACAGAATCCCACCCACACTGCTGCCCCCGCACTGCTGCCCCCTGCTGTGTGAACCATCATCCTCAGAGCACCAACTGGTGTCACATCCGAGCACCAGAGCTCACCACAAAATCCCACCCACACTGCGGCCCCCTCACTGCTGCCCCCTGCTGTGTGAACCATCACCCTCAGAGCACCACTAACTGGTGTCACATCCGTGCACCAGAGCTCACCACAAAATCCCACCCACACTGCTGCCCCCTGCTGTGTGAACCATCATCCTCAGAGCACCACTGAGAACTCACGTGTCACATCCGTGCACCAGAGCTCACCACAGAATCCCACCCACACTGCTGCCCCCTGCTGTGTGAACCATCACCCTCAGAGCACCACCGAGAACTCACGTGTCACATCCGAGCACCAGAGCTCACCACAGAATCCCACCCACACTGCTGCCCCCTCCCTGCTGTATGAACCATCACCCTCAGAGCACCACCGAGAACTCACGTGTCACATCCGTGCACCAGAGCTCACCACAGAATCCCACCCACACTGCGGCCCCCTCACTGCTGCCACCTGCTGTGTGAACCATCACCCTCAGAGCACCACCGAGAACTCACGTGTCACATCCGTGCACCAGAGCTCACCACAGAATCCCACCCTCACTGCTGCCTCCTGCTGTGTGAACCATCATCCTCAGAGCACCACCGAGAACTCACGTGTCACATCCGTGCACCAGAGCTCACCACAGAATCCCACCCACGCTGCTGCCCCCTGCTGTGTGAACCATCATCCTCAGAGCACCAACTGGTGTCACATCCGTGCACCAGAGCTCACCACAGAATCCCACCCGCACTGCCGCACCCTCACTGGTGCCCCCTGCTGTGTGAACCATCATCCTCAGAGCACCACTAACTGGTGTCACATCCGTGCACCAGAGCTCACCACAGAATCCCACCCGCACTGCTGCCCCCTCCCTGCTGCCCCCTGCTGTGTGAACCATCACCCTCAGAGCACCACAGAGTACTCACGTGTCACATCCGTGCACCAGAGCTCACCACAGAATCCCACCCACACTGCTGCCCCCTGCCGTATGAACCATCATCCTCAGAGCACCAACTGGTGTCACATCCGTGCACCAGAACTCACCACAAAATCCCACCCACACTGCTGCCCCCTCCCTGCTGCCCCCTGCTGTGTGAACCATCATCCTCAAAGCATCATTAACTGGTGCCACATCCGAGCACCAGAGCTCACCACAGAATCCCACCCACACTGCCGCCCCCGCACTGGTGCCCCCTTCTGTGTGAACCATCATCCTCAAAGCATCATTAACTGGTGTCACATCCGTGCACCAGAGCTCACCACAGAATCCCACCCACACTGCTGCCCCCTCCCTGCTGCCCCCTGCTGTGTGAAACATCACCCTCAGAGCACCACTAACTGGTGTCACATCCGTGCACCAGAGCTCACCACAGAATCCCACCCGCACTGCTGCCCCCTCCCTGCTGCCCCCTGCTGTGTGAACCATCACCCTCAGAGCACCACAGAGAACTCACGTGTCACATCCGTGCACCAGAGCTCACCACAGAATCCCACCCACACTGCTGCCCCCTCCCTGCTGCCCCCTGCTGTGTGAACCATCACCCTCAGAGCACCACTAACTGGTGTCACATCCGTGCACCAGAGCTCACCACAGAATCCCACCCACACTGCCGCCCCCGCACTGGTGCCCCCTTCTGTGTGAACCATCATCCTCAAAGCATCATTAACTGGTGTCACATCCGTGCACCAGAGCTCACCACAGAATCCCACCCACACTGCTGCCCCCTCCCTGCTGCCCCCTGCTGTGTGAAACATCACCCTCAGAGCACCACTAACTGGTGTCACATCCGTGCACCAGAGCTCACCACAGAATCCCACCCGCACTGCTGCCCCCTCCCTGCTGCCCCCTGCTGTGTGAACCATTACCCTCAGAGCACCACAGAGAACTCACGTGTCACATCCGTGCACCAGAGCTCACCACAGAATCCCACCCACACTGCTGCCCCCTCCCTGCTGCCCCCTGCTGTGTGAACCATCATCCTCAGAGCACCACCGAGAACTCACGTGTCAGATCCGTGCACCAGAGCTCACCACAGAATCCCACCCACACTGCTGCCCCCTGCTGTGTGAACCATCACCCTCAGAGCACCACCGAGAACTCACGTGTCACATCCGAGCACCAGAGCTCACCACAGAATCCCACCCACACTGCTGCCCCCTCCCTGCTGTATGAACCATCACCCTCAGAGCACCACCGAGAACTCACGTGTCACATCCGTGCACCAGAGCTCACCACAGAATCCCACCCACACTGCGGCCCCCTCACTGCTGCCCCCTGCTGTGTGAACCATCACCCTCAGAGCACCACCGAGAACTCACGTGTCACATCCATGCACCAGAGCTCACCACAGAATCCCACCCTCACTGCTGCCTCCTGCTGTGTGAACCATCATCCTCAGAGCACCACCGAGAACTCACGTGTCACATCCGTGCACCAGAGCTCACCACAGAATCCCACCCACGCTGCTGCCCCCTGCTGTGTGAACCATCATCCTCAGAGCACCAACTGGTGTCACATCCGTGCACCAGAGCTCACCACAGAATCCCACCCGCACTGCCGCCCCCTCACTTCTGCCACCTGCTGTGTGAACCATCATCCTCAGAGCACCACTAACTGGTGTCACATCCGTGCACCAGAGCTCACCACAGAATCCCACCCACACTGCCGCCCCCTCACTGCTGCCCCCTGCTGTGTCAACCATCACCCTCAGAGCACCACTAACTGGTGTCACATCCGTGCACCAGAGCTCACCACAGAATCCCACCCGCACTGCCGCCCCCTCACTGCTGCCCCCTGCTGTGTGAACCATCATCCTCAGAGCACCACTAACTGGTGTCACATCCGTGCACCAGAGCTCACCACAGAATCCCACCCGCACTGCCGCCCCCTCACTGCTGCCCCCTGCTGTGTGAACCATCATCCTCAGAGCACCAACTGGTGTCACATCCGTGCACCAGAGCTCACCACAGAATCCCACCCACACTGCTGCCCCCTGCTGTGTGAACCATCACCCTCAGAGCACCACCGAGAACTCACATGTCACATCCGTGCACCAGAGCTCACCTCAGAATCCCACCCTCACTGCCGCCCCCTCACTGCTGCCCCCTGCTGTGTGAACCATCATCCTCAGAGCACCAACTGGTGTCACATCCGTGCACCAGAGCTCACCACAGAATCCCACCCACACTGCTGCCCCCTCCCTGCTGTGTGAACCATCACCCTCAGAGCACCACCGAGAACTCACGTGTCACATCCGTGCACCAGAGCTCACCACAGAATCCCACCCTCCCTGCTGCCCCCTCCCTGCTGCCCCTTGCTGCGTGAACCATCATCCTCAGAGCACCACTGAGAACTCACGTGTCACATCCGTGTACCAGAGCTCACCACAGAATCCCACCCACACTGCTGCCCCCTCCCTGCTGTGTGAACCATCATCCTCAGAGCACCACCGAGAACTCACGTGTCACATCCGTGCACCAGAGCTCACCACAGAATCCCACCCACGCTGCTGCCCCCTCCCTGCTGCCCCCTGCTGCTTGAACCATCATCCTCAGAGCGCCACTGAGAACTCACGTGTCACATCCGTGCACCAGAGCTCACCACAGAATCCCACCCACGCTGCTGCCCCCTGCTGTGTGAACCATCATCCTCAGAGCACCACTAACTGGTGTCACATCCGTGCACCAGAGCTCACCACAGAATCCCACCCGCACTGCCGCCCCCTCACTGCTGCCCCCTGCTGTGTGAACCATCATCCTCAGAGCACCAACTGGTGTCACATCCGTGCACCAGAGCTCACCACAGAATCCCACCCACACTGCTGCCCCCTGCTGTGTGAACCATCACCCTCAGAGCACCACCGAGAACTCACATGTCACATCCGTGCACCAGAGCTCACCACAGAATCCCACCCTCACTGCAGCCCCCTCACTGCTGCCCCCTGCTGTGTGAACCATCATCCTCAGAGCACCAACTGGTGTCACATCCGTGCACCAGAGCTCACCACAGAATCCCACCCACACTGCTGCCCCCTCCCTGCTGTGTGAACCATCACCCTCAGAGCACCACCGAGAACTCACGTGTCACATCCGTGCACCAGAGCTCACCACAGAATCCCACCCTCCCTGCTGCCCCCTCCCTGCTGCCCCCTGCTGCGTGAACCATCATCCTCAGAGCACCACTGAGAACTCACGTGTCACATCCGTGTACCAGAGCTCACCACAGAATCCCACCCACACTGCTGCCCCCTCCCTGCTGTGTGAACCATCATCCTCAGAGCACCACCGAGAACTCACGTGTCACATCTGTGCACCAGAGCTTACCACAGAATCCCACCCACGCTGCTGCCCCCTCCCTGCTGCCCCCTGCTGCTTAAACCATCATCCTCAGAGCACCACTGAGAACTCACGTGTCACATCCGTGCACCAGAGCTCACCACAGAATCCCACCCACGCTGCTGCCCCCTGCTGGGTGAACCATCACCCTCAGAGCACCACCAAGAACTCACATATCACATCGTGCACCAGAGCTCACCACAGAATCCCACCCACACTGCTGCCCCCTCACTGCTGCCCCCTGATGCATGAACCATCATCCTCAGAGCACCACCGAGAACTCACGTGTCACATCCGTGCACCAGAGCTCACCACAGAATCCCACCCACGCTGCTGCCCCCTGCTGTGTGAACCATCATCCTCAGAGCACCAACTGGTGTCACGTCCGTGCACCAGAGCTCACCACAGAATCCCACCCACACTGCTGCCCCCTCCCTGCTGTATGAACAATCACCCTCAGAGCACCACCGAGAACTCATGTGTCACATCCGTGCACCAGAGCTCACCACAGAATCCCACCCACACTGCTGCCCCCTCCCTGCTGTATGAACCATCACCCTCAGAGCACCACTGAGAACTCACGTGTCACATCCGTGCACCAGAGCTCACCACAGAATCCCACCCACACTGCCGCCCCCTCACTGCTGCCCCCTGCTGTGTGAACCATCATCCTCAGAGCACCACAGAGAACTCACGTGTCACATCCGTGCACCAGAGCTCACCACAGAATCCCACCCACACTGCTGCCCCCTCCCTGCTGTATGAACCATCACCCTCAGAGCACCACTGAGAACTCACGTGTCACATCCGTGCACCAGAGCTCACCACAGAATCCCACCCACACTGCCGCCCCCTCACTGCTGCCCCCTGCTGTGTGAACCATCATCCTCAGAGCACCACAGAGAACTCACGTGTCACATCCGTGCACCAGAGCTCACCACAGAATCCCACCCACGCTGCTGCCCCCTGCTGTGTGAACCATCATCCTCAGAGCACCACCGAGAACTCACGTGTCACATCCGTGCACCAGAGCTCACCACAGAATCCCACCCACACTGCGGCCCCCTCACTGCTGCCCCCTGCTGTGTAAACCATCATCCTCAGAGCACCACCGAGAACTCACGTGTCACACCGTGCACCAGATCTCACCACAGAATCCCACCCATGCTACTGCCCCCTCCCTGCTGTATGAACCATCACCCTCAGAGCACCACCGAGAACTCACGTGTCACATCCGTGCACCAGAGCTCACCACAGAATCCCACCCACACTGCCGCCCCCTCACTGCTGCCCCCTGCTGTGTGAACCATCATCCTCAGAGCACCACAGAGAACTCACGTGTCACATCCGTGCACCAGAGCTCACCACAGAATCCCACCCACGCTGCTGCCCCCTGCTGTGTGAACCATCATCCTCAGAGCACCACCGAGAACTCACGTGTCACATCCGTGCACCAGAGCTCACCACAGAATCCCACCCACACTGCGGCCCCCTCACTGCTGCCCCCTGCTGTGTAAACCATCATCCTCAGAGCACCACCGAGAACTCACGTGTCACACCGTGCACCAGATCTCACCACAGAATCCCACCCATGCTGCTGCCCCCTGCTCTGTGAACCATCATCCTCAGAGCACCACCGAGAACTCATGTGCCACATCCGTGCACCAGAGGTCACCACAGAATCCCACCCACACTGCTGCCCCCTGCTGTGTGAACCATCACCCTCAGAGCACCACTAACTGGTGTCACATCCGAGCACCAGAGCTCACCACAGAATCCCACCCTCACTGCCACCCCCTCACTGCTGCCCCCTGCTGTGTGAACCATCATCCTCAGAGCACCACCGAGAACTCACGTGTCACATCCGTGCACCAGAGCTCACCACAGAATCCCACCCACACTGCTGCCCCCTCACTGCTGACCCCTGCTGTGTGAACCATCATCCTCAGAGCACCACCGAGAACTCACGTGTCACATCCGTGCACCAGAGCTCACCACAGAATCCCACCCTCACTGCCGCCCCCTCACTGCTGCCCCCTGCTGTGTGAACCATCATCCTCAGAGCACCAACTGGTGTCACATCCGTTCACCAGAGCTCACCACAGAATCCCACCCTCACTGCTGCGCCTCCCTGCTGTGTGAACCATCACCCTCAGAGCACCACGAGAACTCACGCGTCACATCCGTGCACCAGAGCTCACCACAGAATCCCACCCACACTGCTGCCCCCTCCCTGCTGCCCCCTGCTGCGTGAACCATCATCCTCAGAGCACCACTGAGAACTCACGTGTCACATCCGTGCACCAGAGCTCACCACAGAATCCCACCCACACTGCCGCCCCCTCACTGCTGCCCCCTGCTGTGTGAACCATCACCCTCAGAGCACCACCGAGAACTCACGTGTCACATCCGTGCACCAGAGCTCACCACAGAATCCCACCCACTCTGCTGCCCCCTCACTGCTGCCCCCTGCTGTGTGAACCATCACCCTCAGAGCACCACCGAGAACTCACGTGTCACATCCGTGCACACGAGCTCACCACAGAATCCCACCCTCACTGCCGCCCCCTCACTGCTGCCCCCTGCTGTGTGAACCATCATCCTCAGAGCAGCAACTGGTGTCACATCCGTTCACCAGAGCTCACCACAGAATCCCACCCTCACTGCTGCCCCCTCCCTGCTGTGTGATCCATCACCCTCAGAGCACCACCGAGAACTCACGTGTCACATCCGTGCACCAGAGCTCACCACAGAATCCCACCCACACTGCTGCCCCCTCCCTGCTGCCCCCTGCTGCGTGAACCATCATCCTCAGAGCAATACTGAGAACTCACGTGTCACATCCGTGCACCAGAGCTCACCACAGAATCCCACCCACACTGCTGCCCCCTGCTGTGTGAACCATCATCCTCAAAGCATCATTAACTGGTGCCACATCCGAGCACCAGAGCTCACCACAGAATCCCACCCACACTGCCGCCCCCGCACTGGTGCCCCCTTCTGTGTGAACCATCATCCTCAAAGCATCATTAACTGGTGTCACATCCGTGCACCAAAGCTCACCACAGAATCCCACCCACACTGCTGCCCCCTCCCTGCTGCCCCCTGCTGTGTGAAACATCACCCTCAGAGCACCACTAACTGGTGTCTCATCCGTGCACCAGAGCTCACCACAGAATCCCACCCGCACTGCTGCCCCCTCCCTGCTGCCCCCTGCTGTGTGAACCATCACCCTCAGAGCACCACAGAGAACTCACGTGTCACATCCGTGCACCAGAGCTCACCACAGAATCCCACCCACACTGCTGCCCCCTCCCTGCTGCCCCCTGCTGTGTGAACCATCACCCTCAGAGCACCACTAACTGGTGTCACATCCGTGCACCAGAGCTCACCACAGAATCCCACCCGCACTGCTGCCCCCTGCTGTGTGAACCATCATCCTCAGAGCACCACCGAGAACTCACGTGTCAGATCCGTGCACCAGAGCTCACCACAGAATCCCACCCACACTGCTGCCCCCTGCTGTGTGAACCATCACCCTCAGAGCACCACCGAGAACTCACGTGTCACATCCGAGCACCAGAGCTCACCACAGAATCCCACACACACTGCTGCCCCCTCCCTGCTGTATGAACCATCACCCTCAGAGCACCACCGAGAACTCACGTGTCACATCCGTGCACCAGCGCTCACCACAGAATCCCACCCACACTGCGGCCCCCTCACTGCTGCCCCCTGCTGTGTGAACCATCACCCTCAGAGCACCACCGAGAACTCACGTGTCACATCCGTGCACCAGAGCTCACCACAGAATCCCACCCTCACTGCTGCCTCCTGCTGTGTGAACCATCATCCTCAGAGCACCACCGAGAACTCACGTGTCACATCCGTGCACCAGAGCTCACCACAGAATCCCACCCACGCTGCTGCCCCCTGCTGTGTGAACCATCATCCTCAGAGCACCAACTGGTGTCACATCCGTGCACCAGAGCTCACCACAGAATCCCACCCGCACTGCCGCCCCCTCACTGCTGCCCCCTGCTGTGTGAACCATCATCCTCAGAGCACCACTAACTGGTGTCACATCCGTGCACCAGAGCTCACCACAGAATCCCACCCACACTGCCGCCCCCTCACTGCTGCCCCCTGCTGTGTCAACCATCACCCTCAGAGCACCACTAACTGGTGTCACATCCGTGCACCAGAGCTCACCACAGAATCCCACCCGCACTGCCGCCCCCTCACTGCTGCCCCCTGCTGTGTGAACCATCATCCTCAGAGCACCACTAACTGGTGTCACATCCGTGCACCAGAGCTCACCACAGAATCCCACCCGCACTGCCGCCCCCTCACTGCTGCCCCCTGCTGTGTGAACCATCATCCTCAGAGCACCAACTGGTGTCACATCCGTGCACCAGAGCTCACCACAGAATCCCACCCACACTGCTGCCCCCTGCTGTGTGAACCATCACCCTCAGAGCACCACCGAGAACTCACATGTCACATCCGTGCACCAGAGCTCACCACAGAATCCCACCCTCACTGCCGCCCCCTCACTGCTGCCCCTGCTGTGTGAACCATCATCCTCAGAGCACCAACTGGTGTCACATCCGTGCACCAGAGCTCACCACAGAATCCCACCAACACTGCTGCCCCCTCCCTGCTGTGTGAACCATCACCCTCAGAGCACCACCGAGAACTCACGTGTCACATCCGTGCACCAGAGCTCACCACAGAATCCCACCCTCCCTGCTGCCCCCTGCTGGGTGAACCATCATCCTCAGAGCACCACTGAGAACTCACGTGTCACATCCGTGTACCAGAGCTCACCACAGAATCCCACCCACACTGCTGCCCCCTCCCTGCTGTGTGAACCATCATCCTCAGAGCACCACCGAGAACTCACGTGTCACATCCGTGCACCAGAGCTCACCACAGAATCCCACCCACGCTGCTGCCCCCTCCCTGCTGCCCCCTGCTGCTTGAACCATCATCCTCAGAGCACCACTGAGAACTCACGTGTCACATCCGTGCACCAGAGCTCACCACAGAATCCCACCCACGCTGCTGCCCCCTGCTGTGTGAACCATCATCCTCAGAGCACCACTAACTGGTGTCACATCCGTGCACCAGAGCTCACCACAGAATCCCACCCGCACTGCCGCCCCCTCACTGCTGCCCCCTGCTGTGTGAACCATCATCCTCAGAGCACCAACTGGTGTCACATCCGTGCACCAGAGCTCACCACAGAATCCCACCCACACTGCTGCCCCCTGCTGTGTGAACCATCACCCTCAGAGCACCACCGAGAACTCACATGTCACATCCGTGCAACAGAGCTCACCACAGAATCCCACCCTCACTGCCGCCCCCTCACTGCTGCCCCCTGCTGTGTGAACCATCATCCTCAGAGCACCAACTGGTGTCACATCCGTGCACCAGAGCTCACCACAGAATCCCACCCACACTGCTGCCCCCTCCCTGCTGTGTGAACCATCACCCTCAGAGCACCACCGAGAACTCACGTGTCACATCCGTGCACCAGAGCTCACCACAGAATCGCACCCTCCCTGCTGCCCCCTCCCTGCTGCCCCCTGCTGCGTGAACCATCATCCTCAGAGCACCACTGAGAACTCACGTGTCACATCCGTGTACCAGAGCTCACCACAGAATCCCACCCACACTGCTGCCCCCTCCCTGCTGTGTGAACCATCATCCTCAGAGCACCACCGAGAACTCACGTGTCACATCCGTGCACCAGAGCTCACCACAGAATCCCACCCACGCTGCTGCCCCCTCCCTGCTGCCCCCTGCTGCTTGAACCATCATCCTCAGAGCACCACTGAGAACTCACGTGTCACATCCGTGCACCAGAGCTCACCACAGAATCCCACCCACGCTGCTGCCCCCTGCTGTGTGAACCATCACCCTCAGAGCACCACCAAGAACTCACATATCACATCGTGCACCAGAGCTCACCACAGAATCCCACCCACACTGCTGCCCCCTCACTGCTGCCCCCTGATGCATGAACCATCATCCTCAGAGCACCACCGAGAACTCACATGTCACATCCGTGCACCAGAGCTCACCACAGAATCCCACCCACGCTGCTGCCCCCTGCTGTGTGAACCATCATCCTCAGAGCACCAACTGGTGTCACGTCCGTGCACCAGAGCTCACCACAGAATCCCACCCACACTGCTGCCCCCTCCCTGCTGTATGAACCATCACCCTCAGAGCACCACTGAGAACTCACGTGTCACATCCGTGCACCAGAGCTCACCACAGAATCCCACCCACACTGCCGCCCCCTCACTGCTGCCCCCTGCTGTGTGAACCATCATCCTCAGAGCACCACAGAGAACTCACGTGTCACATCCGTGCACCAGAGCTCACCACAGAATCCCACCCACGCTGCTGCCCCCTGCTGTGTGAACCATCATCCTCAGAGCACCACCGAGAACTCACGTGTCACATCCGTGCACCAGAGCTCACCACAGAATCCCACCCACACTGCTGCCCCCTCCCTGCTGTATGAACCATCACCCTCAGAGCACCACCGAGAACTCACGTGTCACATCCGTGCACCAGAGCTCACCACAGAATCCCACCCACACTGCCGCCCCCTCACTGCTGCCCCCGCTGTGTGAACCATCATCCTCAGAGCACCACAGAGAACTCACGTGTCACATCCGTGCACCAGAGCTCACCACAGAATCCCACCCACGCTGCTGCCCCCTGCTGTGTGAACCATCATCCTCAGAGCACCACCGAGAACTCACGTGTCACATCCGTGCACCAGAGCTCACCACAGAATCCCACCCACACTGCGGCCCCCTCACTGCTGCCCCCTGCTGTGTAAACCATCATCCTCAGAGCACCACCGAGAACTCACGTGTCACATCGTGCACCAGAGCTCACCACAGAATCCCACCCATGCTGCTGCCCCCTGCTCTGTGAACCATCATCCTCAGAGCACCACCGAGAACTCACGTGCCACATCCGTGCACCAGAGGTCACCACAGAATCCCACCCACACTGCTGCCCCCTGCTGTGTGAACCATCACCCTCAGAGCACCACTAACTGGTGTCACATCCGAGCACCAGAGCTCACCACAGAATCCCACCCACACTGCTGCCCCCTGCCGTATGAACCATCACCCTCAGAGCACCACCGAGAACTCACGTGTCACATCCATGCACCAGAGCTCACCACAGAATCCCACCCACACTGCTGCCCCTGCACTGCTGCCCCCTGCTGTGTGAACCATCATCCTCAGAGCACCAACTGGTGTCACATCCGAGCACCAGAGCTCACCACAAAATCCCACCCACACTGCGGCCCCCTCACTGCTGCCCCCTGCTGTGTGAACCATCACCCTCAGAGCACCACTAACTGGTGTCACATCCGTGCACCAGAGCTCACCACAAAATCCCACCCACACTGCTGCCCCCTGCTGTGTGAACCATCATCCTCAGAGCACCACTGAGAACTCACGTGTCACATCCGTGCACCAGACCTCACCACAGAATCCCACCCACACTGCTGCCCCCTGCTGTGTGAACCATCACCCTCAGAGCACCACCGAGAACTCACGTGTCACATCCGAGCACCAGAGCTCACCACAGAATCCCACCCACACTGCTGCCCCCTCCCTGCTGTATGAACCATCACCCTCAGAGCACCACCGAGAACTCACGTGTCACATCCGTGCACCAGAGCTCACCACAGAATCCCACCCTCACTGCGGCCCCCTCACTGCTGCCCCCTGCTGTGTGAACCATCACCCTCAGAGCACCACCGAGAACTCACGTGTCACATCCGTGCACCAGAGCTCACCACAGAATCCCACCCTCACTGCTGCCTCCTGCTGTGTGAACCATCATCCTCAGAGCACCACCGAGAACTCACGTGTCACATCCGTGCACCAGAGCTCACCACAGAATCCCACCCACACTGCTGCCCCCGCACTGCTGCCCCCTGCTGTGTGAACCATCATCCTCAGAGCACCAACTGGTGTCACATCCGAGCACCAGAGCTCACCACAAAATCCCACCCACACTGCCCCCCCTCACTGCTGCCCCCTGCTGTGTGAACCATCACCCTCAGAGCACCACTAACTGGTGTCACATCCGTGCACCAGAGCTCACCACAAAATCCCACCCACACTGCTGCCCCCTGCTGTGTGAACCATCATCCTCAGAGCACCACTGAGAACTCACGTGTCACATCCGTGCACCAGAGCTCACCACAGAATCCCACCCACACTGCTGCCCCCTGCTGTGTGAACCATCACCCTCAGAGCACCACCGAGAACTCACGTGTCACATCCGAGCACCAGAGCTCACCACAGAATCCCACCCACACTGCTGCCCCCTCCCTGCTGTATGAACCATCACCCTCAGAGCACCACCGAGAACTCACGTGTCACATCCGTGCACCAAAGCTCATCACAGAATCCCACCCACACTACGGCCCCCTCACTGCTGCCACCTGCTGTGTGAACCATCACCCTCAGAGCACCACCGAGAACTCACGTGTCACATCCGTGCACCAGAGCTCACCACAGAATCCCACCCTCACTGCTGCCTCGTGCTGTGTGAACCATCATCCTCAGAGCACCACCGAGAACTCACGTGTCACATCCGTGCACCAGAGCTCACCACAGAATCCCACCCACTTTGCTGCCCCCTGCTGTGTGAACCATCATCCTCAGAGCACCAACTGGTGTCACATCCGTGCACCAGAGCTCACCACAGAATCCCACCCGCACTGCCGCACCCTCACTGCTGCCCCCTGCTGTGTGAACCATCATCCTCAGAGCACCACTAACTGGTGTCACATCCGTGCACCAGAGCTCACCACAGAATCCCACCCGCACTGCTGCCCCCTCCCTGCTGCCCCCTGCTGTGTGAACCATCACCCTCAGAGCACCACAGAGTACTCACGTGTCACATCCGTGCACCAGAGCTCACCACAGAATCCCACCCACACTGCTGCCCCCTGCCGTATGAACCATCATCCTCAGAGCACCAACTGGTGTCACATCCGTGCACCAGAGCTCACCACAAAATCCCACCCACACTGCTGCCCACTCCCTGCTGCCCCCTGCTGTGTGAACCATCATCCTCAAAGCATCATTAACTGGTGCCACATCCGAGCACCAGAGCTCACCACAGAATCCCACCCACACTGCCGCCCCCGCACTGGTGCCCCCTTCTGTGTGAACCATCATCCTCAAAGCATCATTAACTGGTGTCACATCCGTGCACCAGAGCTCACCACAGAATCCCACCCACACTGCTGCCCCCTCCCTGCTGCCCCCTGCTGTGTGAAACATCACCCTCAGAGCACCACTAACTGGTGTCACATCCGTGCACCAGAGCTCACCGCAGAATCCCACCCGCACTGCTGCCCCCTCCCTGCTGCCCCCTGCTGTGTGAACCATCACCCTCAGAGCACCACAGAGAACTCACGTGTCACATCCGTGCACCAGAGCTCACCACAGAATCCCACCCACACTGCTGCCCCCTCCCTGCTGCCCCCTGCTGTGTGAACCATCACCCTCAGAGCACCACTAACTGGTGTCACATCCGTGCACCAGAGCTCACCACAGAATCCCACCCGCACTGCTGCCCCCTGCTGTGTGAACCATCATCCTCAGAGCACCACCGAGAACTCACGTGTCAGATCCGTGCACCAGAGCTCACCACAGAATCCCACCCACACTGCTGCCCCCTGCTGTGTGAACCATCACCCTCAGAGCACCACCGAGAACTCACGTGTCACATCCGAGCACCAGAGCTCACCACAGAATCCCACCCACACTGCTGCCCCCTCCCTGCTGTATGAACCATCACCCTCAGAGCACCACCGAGAACTCACGTGTCACATCCGTGCACCAGAGCTCACCACAGAATCCCACCCACACTGCGGCCCCCTCACTGCTGCCCCCTGCTGTGTGAACCATCACCCTCAGAGCACCACCGAGAACTCACGTGTCACATCCGTGCACCAGAGCTCACCACAGAATCCCACCCTCACTGCTGCCTCCTGCTGTGTGAACCATCATCCTCAGAGCACCACCGAGAACTCACGTGTCACATCCGTGCACCAGAGCTCACCACAGAATCCCACCCACGCTGCTGCCCCCTGCTGTGTGAACCATCATCCTCAGAGCACCAACTGGTGTCACATCCGTGCACCAGAGCTCACCACAGAATCCCACCCGCACTGCCGCCCCCTCACTGCTGCCCCCTGCTGTGTGAACCATCATCCTCAGAGCACCACTAACTGGTGTCACATCCGTGCACCAGAGCTCACCACAGAATCCCACCCACACTGCCGCCCCCTCACTGCTGCCCCCTGCTGTGTCAACCATCACCCTCAGAGCACCACTAACTGGTGTCACATCCGTGCACCAGAGCTCACCACAGAATCCCACCCGCACTGCCGCCCTCTCACTGCTGCCCCCTGCTGTGTGAACCATCATCCTCAGAGCACCACTAACTGGTGTCACATCCGTGCACCAGAGCTCACCACAGAATCCCACCCGCACTGCCGCCCCCTCACTGCTGCCCCCTGCTGTGTGAACCATCATCCTCAGAGCACCAACTGGTGTCACATCCGTGCACCAGAGCTCACCACAGAATCCCACCCACACTGCTGCCCCCTGCTGTGTGAACCATCACCCTCAGAGCACCACCGAGAACTCACATGTCACATCCGTGCACCAGAGCTCACCTCAGAATCCCACCCTCACTGCCGCCCCCTCACTGCTGCCCCCTGCTGTGTGAACCATCATCCTCAGAGCACCAACTGGTGTCACATCCGTGCACCAGAGCTCACCACAGAATCCCACCCACACTGCTGCCCCCTCCTGCTGTGTGAACCATCACCCTCAGAGCACCACCGAGAACTCACGTGTCACATCCGTGCACCAGAGCTCACCACAGAATCCCACCCTCCCTGCTGCCCCCTCCCTGCTGCCCCTTGCTGCGTGAACCATCATCCTCAGAGCACCACTGAGAACTCACGTGTCACATCCGTGTACCAGAGCTCACCACAGAATCCCACCCACACTTCTGCCCCCTCCCTGCTGTGTGAACCATCATCCTCAGAGCACCACCGAGAACTCACGTGTCACATCCGTGCACCAGAGCTCACCACAGAATCCCACCCACGCTGCTGCCCCCTCCCTGCTGCCCCCTGCTGCTTGAACCATCATCCTCAGAGCACCACTGAGAACTCACGTGTCACATCCGTGCACCAGAGCTCACCACAGAATCCCACCCACGCTGCTGCCCCCTGCTGTGTGAACCATCATCCTCAGAGCACCACTAACTGGTGTCACATCCGTGCACCAGAGCTCACCACAGAATCCCACCCGCACTGCCGCCCCCTCACTGCTGCCCCCTGCTGTGTGAACCATCATCCTCAGAGCACCAACTGGTGTCACATCCGTGCACCAGAGCTCACCACAGAATCCCACCCACACTGCTGCCCCCTGCTGTGTGAACCATCACCCTCAGAGCACCACCGAGAACTCACATGTCACATCCGTGCACCAGAGCTCACCACAGAATCCCACCCTCACTGCCGCCCCCTCACTGCTGCCCCCTGCTGTGTGAACCATCATCCTCAGAGCACCAACTGGTGTCACATCCGTGCACCAGAGCTCACCACAGAATCCCACCCACACTGCTGCCCCCTCCCTGCTGTGTGAACCATCACCCTCAGAGCACCACCGAGAACTCACGTGTCACATCCGTGCACCAGAGCTCACCACAGAATCCCACCCTCCCTGCTGCCCCCTCCCTGCTGCTCCCTGCTGCGTGAACCATCATCCTCAGAGCACCACTGAGAACTCACGTGTCACATCCGTGTACCAGAGCTCACCACAGAATCCCACCCACACTGCTGCCCCCTCCCTGCTGTGTGAACCATCATCCTCAGAGCACCACCGAGAACTCACGTGTCACATCCGTGCACCAGAGCTCACCACAGAATCCCACCCACGCTGCTGCCCCCTCCCTGCTGCCCCCTGCTGCTTGAACCATCATCCTCAGAGCACCACTGAGAACTCACGTGTCACATCCGTGCACCAGAGCTCACCACAGAATCCCACCCACGCTGCTGCCCCCTGCTGTGTGAACCATCACCCTCAGAGAACCACCAAGAACTCACATATCACATCGTGCACCAGAGCTCACCACAGAATCCCACCCACACTGCTGCCCCCTCACTGCTGCCCCCTGATGCCTGAACCATCATCCTCAGAGCACCACCGAGAACTCACGTGTCACATCCGTGCACCAGAGCTCACCACAGAATCCCACCCACGCTGCTGCCCCCTGCTGTGTGAACCATCATCCTCAGAGCACCAACTGGTGTCACGTCCGTGCACCAGAGCTCACCACAGAATCCCACCCACACTGCTGCCCCCTCCCTGCTGTATGAACAATCACCCTCAGAGCACCACCGAGAACTCATGTGTCACATCCGTGCACCAGAGCTCACCACAGAATCCCACCCACACTGCTGCCCCCTCCCTGCTGTATGAACCATCACCCTCAGAGCACCACTGAGAACTCACGTGTCACATCCGTGCACCAGAGCTCACCACAGAATCCCACCCACACTGCCGCCCCCTCACTGCTGCCCCCTGCTGTGTGAACCATCATCCTCAGAGCACCACAGAGAACTCACGTGTCACATCCGTGCACCAGAGCTCACCACAGAATCCCACCCACGCTGCTGCCCCCTGCTGTGTGAACCATCATCCTCAGAGCACCACCGAGAACTCACGTGTCACATCCGTGCACCAGAGCTCACCACAGAATCCCACCCACACTGCTGCCCCCTCCCTGCTGTATGAACCATCACCCTCAGAGCACCACCGAGAACTCACGTGTCACATCCGTGCACCAGAGCTCACCACAGAATCCCACCCACACTGCCGCCCCCTCACTGCTGCCCCCTGCTGTGTGAACCATCATCCTCAGAGCACCACAGAGAACTCACGTGTCACATCCGTGCACCAGAGCTCACCACAGAATCCCACCCACGCTGCTGCCCCCTGCTGTGTGAACCATCATCCTCAGAGCACCACGAGAACTCACGTGTCACATCCGTGCACCAGAGCTCACCACAGAATCCCACCCACACTGCGGCCCCCTCACTGCTGCCCCCTGCTGTGTAAACCATCATCCTCAGAGCACCACCGAGAACTCACGTGTCACACCGTGCACCAGATCTCACCACAGAATCCCACCCATGCTGCTGCCCCCTGCTCTGTGAACCATCATCCTCAGAGCACCACCGAGAACTCACGTGCCACATCCGTGCACCAGAGGTCACCACAGAATCCCACCCACACTGCTGCCCCCTGCTGTGTGAACCATCACCCTCAGAGCACCACTAACTGGTGTCACATCCGAGCACCAGAGCTCACCACAGAATCCCACCCTCACTGCCACCCCCTCACTGCTGCCCCCTGCTGTGTGAACCATCATCCTCAGAGCACCACCGAGAACTCACGTGTCACATCCGTGCACCAGAGCTCACCACAGAATCCCACCCACACTGCTGCCCCCTCACTGCTGACCCCTGCTGTGTGAACCATCATCCTCAGAGCACCACCGAGAACTCACATGTCACATCCGTGCACCAGAGCTCACCACAGAATCCCACCCTCACTGCCGCCCCCTCACTGCTGCCCCCTGCTGTGTGAACCATCATCCTCAGAGCACCAACTGGTGTCACATCCGTTCACCAGAGCTCACCACAGAATCCCACCCTCACTGCTGCGCCTCCCTGCTGTGTGAACCATCACCCTCAGAGCACCACGAGAACTCACGCGTCACATCCGTGCACCAGAGCTCACCACAGAATCCCACCCACACTGCTGCCCCCTCCCTGCTGCCCCCTGCTGCGTGAACCATCATCCTCAGAGCACCACTGAGAACTCACGTGTCACATCCGTGCACCAGAGCTCACCACAGAATCCCACCCACACTGCCGCCCCCTCACTGCTGCCCCCTGCTGTGTGAACCATCACCCTCAGAGCACCACCGAGAACTCACGTGTCACATCCGTGCACCAGAGCTCACCACAGAATCCCACCCACTCTGCTGCCCCCTCACTGCTGCCCCCTGCTGTGTGAACCATCACCCTCAGAGCACCACCGAGAACTCACGTGTCACATCCGTGCACACGAGCTCACCACAGAATCCCACCCTCACTGCCGCCCCCTCACTGCTGCCCCCTGCTGTGTGAACCATCATCCTCAGAGCAGCAACTGGTGTCACATCCGTTCACCAGAGCTCACCACAGAATCCCACCCTCACTACTGCCCCCTCCCTGCTGTGTGATCCATCACCCTCAGAGCACCACCGAGAACTTACGTGTCACATCCGTGCATCAGAGCTCACCACAGAATCCCACCCACACTGCTGCCCCCTCCCTGCTGCCCCCTGCTGCGTGAACCATCATCCTCAGAGCAATACTGAGAACTCACGTGTCACATCCGTGCACCAGAGCTCACCACAGAATCCCACCCACACTGCTGCCCCCTGCTGTGTGAACCATCATCCTCAGAGCACCACCGAGAACTCACGTGTCACATCCGTGCACCAGAGCTCACCACAGAATCCCACCCACACTGCTGCCCCCTCCCTGCTGTATGATCCATCACCCTCAGAGCACCACCGAGAACTCACGTGTCGCATCCGTGCACCAGAGCACAACACAGAATCCCACCCACACTGCTGCCCCCTCACTGCTGCCCCCTGCTGTGTGAACCATCATCCTCAGAGTACCACCGAGAACTCACGTGTCACATCCGTGCACCAGAGCTCACCACAGAATCCCACCCACACTGCCGCCCCCTCACTGCTGCCCCCTGCTGTGTAGAACCATCATCCTCAGAGTACCACCGAGAACTCACGTGTCACATCCGTGCACCAGAGCTCACCACAGAATCCCACCCGCACTGCTGCCCCCTCCCTGCTTCCCCCTGCTGCGTGAACCATCACCCTCAGAGCACCACCGAGAACTCACGTGTCACATCCGTGCACCAGAGCTCACCACAGAATCCCACCCACTCTGCTGCCCCCTCACTGCTGCCCCCTGCTGTGTGAACCATCACCCTCAGAGCACCACCGAGAACTCACGTGTCACATCCGTTCACCAGAGCTCACCACAGAATCCCACCCTCACTGCTGCCCCCTCCCTGCTGTGTGAACCATCACCCTCAGAGCACCACCGAGAACTCACGTGTCACATCCGTGCACCAGAGCTCACCACAGAATCCCACCCACACTGCTGCCCCCTCCCTGCTGCCCCCTGCTGCGTGAACCATCATCCTCAGAGCACCACTGAGAACTCACGTGTCACATCCGTGCACCAGAGCTCACCACAGAATCCCACCCACACTGCCGCCCCCTCACTGCTGCCCCCTGCTGTGTGAACCATCACCCTCAGAGCACCACCGAGAACTCACGTGTCACATCCGTGCACCAGAGCTCACCACAGAATCCCACCCACTCTGCTGCCCTCTCACTGCTGCCCCCTGCTGTGTGAACCATCACCCTCAGAGCACCACCGAGAACTCACGTGTCACATCCGTGCACCAGAGCTCACCACAGAATCCCACCCTCACTGCCGCCCCCTCACTGCTGCCCCCTGCTGTGTGAACCATCATCCTCAGAGCACCAACTGGTGTCACATCCGTTCACCAGAGCTCACAACAGAATCCCACCCTCACTGCTGCCCCCTCCCTGCTGTGTGAACCATCACCCTCAGAGCACCACCGAGAACTCACGTGTCACATCCGTGCACCAGAGCTCACCACAGAATCCCACCCACACTGCTGCCCCCTCCCTGCTGCCCCCTGCTGCGTGAACCATCATCCTCAGAGCACCACTGAGAACTCACGTGTCACATCCGTGCACCAGAGCTCACCACAGAATCCCACCCACACTGCTGCCCCCTGCTGTGTGAACCATCATCCTCAGAGCACCACCGAGAACTCACGTGTCACATCCGTGCACCAGAGCTCACCACAGAATCCCACCCACACTGCTGCCCCCTCCCTGCTGTATGAACCATCACCCTCAGAGCACCACCGAGAACTCACGTGTCACATCCGTGCACCAGAGCTCACCACAGAATCCCACCCACACTGCTGCCCCCTCCCTGCTGTATGAACCATCACCCTCAGAGCACCACCGAGAACTCACGTGTCACATCCGTGCACCAGTGCTCACCACAGAATCCCACCCACTCTGCTGCCCCCTCACTGCTGCCCCCTGCTGTGTGAACCATCACCCTCAGAGCACCACCGAGAACTCACGTGTCACATCCGTGCACCAGAGCTCACCACAGAATCCCACCCTCACTGCCGCCCCCTCACTGCTGCCCCCTGCTGTGTGAACCATCATCCTCAGAGCACCAACTGGTGTCACATCCGTTCACCAGTGCTCACCACAGAATCCCACCCTCACTGCTGCCCCCTCCCTGCTGTTTGAACCATCATCCTCAGAGCACCACCGAGAACTCACGTGTCACATCCGTGCACCAGAGCTCACCACAGAATCCCACCCACGCTGCTGCCCCCTGCTCTGTGAACCATCATCCTCAGAGCACCACCGAGAACTCACGTGTCACATCCGTGCACCAGAGCTCACCACAGAATCCCACCCACACTGCTGCCCCCTCACTGCTGCCCCCTGCTGTGTGAACCATCATCCTCAGAGCACCACTGAGAACTCACGTGTCACATCCGTGCACCAGAGCTCACCACAGAATCCCACCCACACTGCTGCCCCCTCACTGCTGCCCCCTGCTGTGTGAACCATCATCCTCAGAGCACCACCGAGAACTCACGTGTCACATTCGTGCACCAGAGCTCACCACAGAATCCCACCCACACTGCTGCCCCCTGCTGTGTGAACCATCATCCTCAGAGCACCACCGAGAACTCACGTGTCACATCCGTGCACCAGAGCTCACTACAGAATCCCACCCACACTGCTGCCCCCTCCCTGCTGTATGAACCATCACCCTCAGAGCACCACCGAGAACTCACGTGTCACATCCGTGCACCAGAGCTCACCACAGAATCCCACCCACGCTGCTGCCCCCTGCTGTGTGAACCATCATCCTCAGAGCACCACCGAGAACTCACGTGTCACATCCGTGCACCAGAGCTCACCACAGAATCCCACCCACACTGCTGCCCCCTGCTGTGTGAACCATCATCCTCAGAGCACCACCGAGAACTCACGTGTCACATCCGTGCACCAGAGCTCACCACAGAATCCCACCCGCACTGCTGCCCCCTCACTGCTGCCCCCTGCTGTGTGAACCATGATCCTCAGAGTACCACCGAAAACTCACGTGTCACATCCGTGCACCAGAGCTCACCACTGAATCCCACCCACACACAGCTGCCCCCTCACTGCTGCCCCCTGCTGTATGAACCATCACCCTCAGAGCACCACCGAGAACTCACGTGTCACATCCGTGCACCAGAGATCACCACAGAATCCCACCCACACTGCTGCCCCCTGCTGTGTGAACCATCATCCTCAGAGCACCACCGAGAACTCACGTGTCACATCCGTGCACCAGAGCTCACCACAGAATCCCACCCACACTGCTGCCCCCTGCTGTGTGAACCATCATCCTCAGAGCACCAACTGGTGTCACATCCGTTCACCAGAGCTCACCACAGAATCCCACCCACACTGCCACCCCCTCACTGCTGCCCCCTGCTGCATGAACCATCACCCTCAGAGCACCACCGAGAACTCACGTGTCACATCCGTGCACCAGAGCTCACCACAGAATCCCACCCACTCTGCTGCCCCCTCACTGCTGCCCCCTGCTGTGTGAACCATCACCCTCAGAGCACCACCGAGAACTCACGTGTCACATCCGTGCACCAGAGCTCACCACAGAATCCCACCCACACTGCTGCCCCCTCACTGCTGCCCCCTGCTGTGTGAACCATCATCCTCAGAGTACCACCGAGAACTCACGTGTCACATCCGTGCACCAGAGCTCACCACAGAATCCCACCCACTCCGCTGCCCCCTCACTGCTGCCCCCTGCTGTGTGAACCATCACCCTCAGAGCACCACCGAGAACTCACGTGTCACATCCGTGCACCAGAGCTCACCACAGAATCCCACCCACACTGCCGCCCCCTCACTGCTGCCCCCTGCTGTGTGAACCATCACCCTCAGAGCACCACCGAGAACTCACGTGTCACATCCGTGCACCCCAGCTCACCACAGAATCCCACCCACTCTGCTGCCCCCTCACTGCTGCCCCCTGCTGTGTGAACCATCACCCTCAGAGCACCACCGAGAACTCACGTGTCACATCCGTGCACCAGAGCTCACCACAGAATCCCACCCTCACTGCCGCCCCCTCACTGCTGCCCCCTGCTGTGTGAACCATCATCCTCAGAGCACCAACTGGTGTCACATCCGTTCACCAGAGCTCACCACAGAATCCCACCCTCACTGCTGCCCCCTCCCTGCTGTGTGAACCATCACCCTCAGAGCACCACCGAGAACTCACGTGTCACATCCGTGCACCAGAGCTCACCACAGAATCCCACCCACGCTGCTGCCCCCTGCTGTGTGAACCATCACCCTCAGAGCACCAACTGGTGTCACATCCGTTCACCAGAGCTCACCACAGAATCCCACCCGCACTGCTGCCCCCTCACTGCTGCCCCCTGCTGTGTGAACCATCATCCTCAGAGCACCAACTGGTGTCACATCCGTTCACCAGAGCTCACCACAGAATCCCACCCTCACTGCTGCCCCCTCCCTGCTGTGTGAACCATCACCCTCAGAGCACCACCGAGAACTCACGTGTCACATCCGTGCACCAGAGCTCACCACAGAATCCCACCCACACTGCTGCCCCCTCACTGCTGCCCCCTGCTGTGTGAACCATCATCCTCAGAGCACCACTAACTGGTGTCACATCCGTGCACCAGAGCTCACCACAGAATCCCACCCACGCTGCTGCCCCCTCACTGCTGCCCCCTGCTGTGTGAACCATCATCCTCAGAGCACCAACTGGTGTCACATCCGTGCACCAGAGCTCACCACAGAATCCCACCCACACTGCTGCCCCCTCCCTGCTGCATGAACCATCATCCTCAGAGCACCACCGAGAACTCACGTGTCACATCCGTGCACCAGAGCTCACCACAGAATCCCACCCACACTGCTGCCCCCTCCCTGCTGTATGAACCATCATCCTCAGAGCACCACCGAGAACTCACGTGTCACATCCGTGCACCAGATCTCACCACAGAATCCCACCCTCACTGCTGCCCCCTCACTGCTGCCCCCTGCTGTGTGAACCATCATCCTCAGAGCACCACCGAGAACTCACGTGTCACATCCGTTCACCAGAGCTCACCACAGAATCCCACCCACACTGCTGCCCCCTCCCTGCTGCATGAACCATCATCCTCAGAGCACCACCGAGAACTCACGTGTCACATCTGTGCACCAGAGCTCACCACAGAATCCCACCCACACTGCTGCCCCCTGCTGTGTGAACCATCATCCTCAGAGCACCAACTGGTGTCACATCCGTTCACCAGAGCTCACCACAGAATCCCACCCACACTGCTTCCCCCTGCTGCATGAGCCATCACCCTCAGAGCACCACCGAGAACTCACGTGTCACATCCGTGCACCAGAGCTCACCACAGAATCCCACCCACACTGCTGCCCCCTCACTGCTGCCCCCTGCTGTGTGAACCATCACCCTCAGAGCACCACCGAGAACTCACGTGTCACATCCGTGCACTAGAGCTCACCACAGAATCCCACCCACGCTGCTGCCCCCTGCTGTGTGAACCATCATCCTCAGAGCACCACCGAGAACTCACGTGTCACATCCGTGCACCAGAGCTCACCACAGAATCCCACCCACGCTGCTGCTCCCTCCCTGCTGTATGAACCATCACCCTCAGAGCACCACCGAGAACTCACGTGTCACATCCGTGCACCAGAGCTCACCACAGAATCTCACCCACACTGCTGCCCCCGCACTGCTGCCCCCTGCTGTGTGAACCATCATCCTCAGAGCACCACCAACTGGTGTCACGTCCGTGCACCAGAGCTCACTCCACCTCCCAGTAGATGGCGCAGCGCTGCCACAAGAGCTGTAAGAAATCCATCCAGATGTGCAGTTGCACTGGGCTCAGCGCGTCACATTTGTGGATCCCTTACCTCCTCAGTTTGGGGGGCAGTAGCCGATTGTTGGAAAGGGGGTCTTTAGCTGTGTGGCTTGCACAAGTAACAAGTCCGCACACGACCGCCACTGGGAACCAAACACCCCATTGTAGCGCTTGACTCTCATAGGGTAGCGTTGCAGAGCAGTCCAAGGCTTACTCAAGGGAGGTGGTGTGGGCTAGTAATCCCCATTCTCGAGCACACAAGCATGACTCTCAATAAATGAATGTCCCGTCTGTGCTTTTTCTTTTGATAAAGTAAAAGTGCATTTATTATTCACACAACCTACTCAATACTATGTAACAATCTACAAATATACACAAAGTAATGGAATCACTCTGGGAACACATTGTGTAATCTCTCATGTCTCCTCAAGGGAGAATATAATCCAACAACCCACATGGCAAAACAATCCCCGGTGTCCCCATTGCGACATCTGAACATTTGACAGTAAGGTGAAATTAATACACCTACATTTGCAATTAAATACTTCCATCTTGCCAAGAGATGGCTGTCAGTGTCATTATTCAAATTAGCATAATCAGGGAACATATAAGACCATATTCAAGCAATTTAACCATTAGGATTACTTTTAGATTATTTTTGAATTACTCCTAATTGACAATAGAATAACAGTTCAATACATTGGGTAATACCAGCCTACATCTTTAATAGGCACCATCCCACAAGCTGGAACAAAAGTTCACATAAGCTTGTGCTCCAAACACAGGTCGAACCCTTGGGGGGTTATCATTCATTTGTCCCACCCTACCTAGGGTGGGGACACAAAACGATGTTGGGGGAGGCTGCGCTGCTCCTGCAACTCCCCCTGTCTCTGGGCATGAATCTGGTGGTGGCCCCATCTTCCTTGGACCACCACAAGCCTGATTAGGGGACCATCCCCAGCTCCAGCCCCGCAAAGCATGCTGGGGCAGCTGCATATCAAATGGGCGCCTCTCCCGCTGCGCTGGGGAGAGCCGCGTTGTTGCACAAAGCTGATGTTGGTTCCTGGGTGGTGCCGGTCCCACCTGGGCACCCCTGCTCCAGGTAAGGTCTCCCTCGTTGGAAGGCGGCGCAGGGAGCCCACCCCTGGCCGCCCCCGCCGGCTCCCCGCATGGCCAGCACCTCCGTGTGCTGCCGCGGGATCCGGCCTTCTCTGTGCTGTCTGCTCGCTCCAGCGGGCAGACGCGGGAAGGCTCGCGGCCGGACGGGCCACTTGGGAGAGTGCAACGGCACTCCCCCCTTCCTCCCTGCAGCTCTGGGGCCCCGGGATGGGGTCCGGGGCCCCTCCTCGTCTCTGTGGGGAGCGCGACGGCGATCCCCAAGGTCTACATCTTCTTGGGGCCCCGGGATGGGGTCCGGGGCCCCTCTGGGCAATCTTCATGGGGGTGCGACGGCGCCCCTGACTTGACTTCTGCTGGGGGCCCCACGATGGGGTCTGGGGCCACCCGGGCCTGCCTTCACAGGGAGCGCGACGACGCTCCCCGGCTTCTGCTTCTCCGCCGGCTCTGTAACAGCCAACTGCCATCTGGTGGGGGTGCGCAACGGCACCCCCCACTCCTCGGTCTTCACGGGGCCCGGGGATGCGGTCTGGGGCCCCAACCTCGCATCTTCAAGGGGAGCGCAACGGCGCTCCCCAGTTTTGCTTTGCCGCAGGGGGCCCTGGGATGGGGTCCAGGGTCCCTACCCACCACATCAACTCACTTCAGGCCAGGCTTCACGGGGCCCCGGGTTGCTTGCGACAGCACTCCCCTTGCTCCTCTTCCTCCTGGGGCAGCCCCGGGCCCTGGCCCACCCCGGGGCACAGTCTCGAGCAGCTGCGGAGCCCCACGCGCTTCGTAGCTGTTTTCCAAAGGTCAAAGGTCACCATCCTTTTTCCTGGGATATCTCAGGCCCCCAAGGGCCAATTTTCATCATTCTTGTGTTGTTTCGCTCCTGGTGACAAGCCCTTGCCACCAGGAGCACTCTCCTTAGGCCTCCTGGCCTCAAAGGGCCCCAGATCATAGGGAGCCAGTCCCACTGACTCCCTGCGCCAGCCTTTCCTCTGGGTTCCCTCTTTTCCTTCTGGGCTGCGTGGTCTCCTTGCACTAGCCCAGTCCGTCCCCCAACTAGTCCTCTGGGTGGGTAAGGGGGCCAGCTTGCCTGGCCCTGGCATTCGCCTCGCTGGCCTGGAATCCTTCAGGGGCAGAGTCCCTGCCCTAAGGGCAGTCAGGAGGTTCTTCCTTCCAGTTATCCATGACGCCCGTCTGCAGTCCCAGTGTCCAGCAGTGAAGCACAGCCAAGAGAGAGAGCTCTCCCCTGTGCAGGACCTTTTAAGAGGGGGCGGAAGTGTCAAGCAGGTCTGCACCTCTGGCCTATCCAGATGTGCCACATCACTTCCTTGCCCCCGTCCCCTCCTTCTTGCACAGTCTTCTGGGATAGCTCAAAATGGCATCCTCTAAGAGTTAGTTGCCACATGTGCTCTGAAAGTCTCAGCCCCTCTTCACTGACATTCCTCGCAGGGCCTCTCCAGCCTGCTCCTGGCACGGAGTAACAGCTGGCTGATTGATGCAAGGCTCAGGACAGAGCAGTAATTGGCCCTAATCCTGAGCTGAGTCAGAGAAAGATGACATCCATGGATGACCAATAAGTTGTACAACTATGCTCTTGTAACCTACTGCATCATTCTTTTCTTACAAGTTACAGTGTACTTTGGTGTGACTCTGGTCGCGGTGGACCCCAGAGAACTGGAGTTGCACCCTAGGCCCTCCTTTCCCATTGACAGTTAATGGTGTATCCCTACAATGCAAATACCTTAAGCACACTGACATTGGCATTGAACTGAGTGTCCCTACAGTGAAAAGACAGTAAGCACACTGACTCTCCCTCACATGTGTACACCCCGCACACTGTTTAGAGCAGACCTTTCCCTCACCAGGCTTGCAGCACTTTCTGCCGGACAGAACTGCCCCTACCTGTGTGCAGTCTGGGGCAGCGTCTGGCAGCAGTATGTGGGCAGCTTTATATTAACGAGGGCAGAAGAGAAGTGCATTCTAGTGCTTGGCAGCTCAGCGCGCGCTTCTCAGCGCCACACTCATGCCACTTCTCATTCTTCCTGTCTCTCTCTCTCTGTCCAGCTTCCCTCCACCCCACCCTCTCCCTCTCTCCTTTTTGGTCACTGTCTTTCTTTTCATCTTTCGATCTATCCCACCTCCATCTCTCCGTTCTCTGTGTCTCGCTCTGTTTCTTTTCGTCGCTCTCTCTCCCCCTTGGATTTCCTCTGCCTCGGTTTCTCTCCCTCCCTCTCGTTCCCTCCGCCGTCCATCCCCTCTGTCTCCCGTCTCCTCCCGACACCTCCTTTGCACCCTTCTCACTCCCCCCCTCATATCTGCATCTTACCCTCTCATTCAAGACTCATTTTCTCTTCCAGTTCCACTTATCTGCCCGAGAAATGAAAAGCGACTCTGACAATTTGCCAGAAAGAGTACTCTTGGAGCGGGGAGAATAATTCTGGCTCTTGAGGATGTTCGCTTCTTGTTGTTGTCAGAGGATGTATTTTTAGCCAATTTTCTTGCCAGCCCGGAAAGCGCTGTTGAGATAATAAGGGTCCTGTGTGCTCAGCATGTCCTGTCCCTGGGCAGGCTGCCGCCGGTCTCACACTCCTTCCACCGTCTGGAGTTTTCCAAGCATGGGGGCCCTGGGCAGGCTGCCCTCCGTCTCACACTTCTTCCACCCTCTGAAGTTTCCAAGCACGGGGCCCTGGGCAGGCTGCCGCCCATCTCACACTCCTTCCACCCTCTGAAGTTTTCCAAGCACGGGGGCCCTGGGCAGGCTGCCCTCCGTCTCACACTTCTTCCAGCCTCTGAAGTTTCCAAGCACAGGGGCCCTGGGCAGGCTGCCGCCTGTCTCACACTCCTTCCACCCTCTGAAGTTTTCCAAGCACGGTGACCCTGGGCAGGCTGCCCCCGTCTCACACTCCTTCCACCCTCTGAAGTTTTCCCAGCATGGGGGCCCTGGGCAGGCTGCCCTCCGTCTCACACTCCTTCCACCCTCTGGAGTTTTCCAAGCACGGGGGCCCTGGGCAGGCTGCCGCCTGTCTCACTCCTCCTTCCACCCTCTGAAGTTTTCCAAGCACTGGGGCCCTGGGCAGGCTGCCGCCTGTCTCACACTCCTTCCACCCTCTGAAGTTTTCCAAGCATGGGGACCCTGGGCAGGCTGCCCCCCGTCTCACACTCCTTCCACCCTCTGAAGTTTTCCAAGCACTGGGGCCCTGGGCAGGCTGCCCTCCGTCTCACACTCCTTCCAGCCTCTGAAGTTTTCCAAGCACTGGGGCCCTGGGCAGGCTGCCGCCTGTCTCACACTCCTTCCACCCTCTGAAGTTTTCCAAGCACGGGGACCCTGGGCAGGCTGCCGCCCGTCTCACACTCCTCCCACCCTCTCAAGTTTTCCAAGCATGGTGGCCCTGGGCAGGCTGCCGCACATCTCACACTCCTTCCACCCTCTGAAGTTTTCCAAGCACGGGGGCCCTGGGCAGGCTGCCCTGCGTCTCACACTTCTTCCAGCATCTGAAGTTTACAAGCACAGGGGCCCTGGGCAGGCTGCCGCCTGTCTCACACTCCTTCCACCCTCTGAAGTTTTCCAAGCACGGCGACCCTGGGCAGGCTGCCCCCGTCTCACACTCCTTCCACCCTCTGAAGTTTTCCCAGCATGGGGGCCCTGGGCAGGCTGCCCTCCGTCTCACACTCCTTCCACCCTCTGGAGTTTTCCAAGCACGGGGGCCCTGGGCAGGCTGCCGCCTGTCTCACTCCTCCTTCCACCCTCTGAAGTTTTCCAAGCACTGGGGCCCTGGGCAGGCTGCCGCCTGTCTCACACTCCTTCCACCCTCTGAAGTTTTCCAAGCACGGGGACCCTGGGCAGGCTGCCCCCCGTCTCACACTCCTTCCACCCTCTGAAGTTTTCCAAGCACTGGGGCCCTGGGCAGGCTGCCCTCCGTCTCACACTCCTTCCAGCCTCTGAAGTTTTCCAAGCACTGGGGCCCTGGGCAGGCTGCCGCCTGTCTCACACTCCTTCCACCCTCTGAAGTTTTCCAAGCACGGGGACCCTGGGCAGGCTGCTGCCCGTCTCACACTCCTCCCACCCTCTGAAGTTTTCCAAGCATGGTGGCCCTGGGCAGGCTGCCGCCTGTCTCACACTCCTTCCACCCTCTGAAGTTTTCCAAGCATGGGGGCCCTGGGCAGGCTGCCGCCCGTCTCATACTCCTTCCACCCTCTGAAGTTTTCCAACAACGGGGCCCTGGGCAGGCTGCCCTCCTTCCACCCTCTGAAGTTTTCCAGTGTTCTCCCAGGTTCATGGCGGCTCTCGGTTCTGGTGGTTAAGTGCCTGGACCCAGAAGCTTCCACCCGTGTGTGACTCTTTGCAGAATGGAAGGGAGTGTCCTCAGGAGGTCTCCTTGAGAGACTTCAGGCCTTTGGAGAGCTCTGCTACAAGACTGGATTGAAGGGAGCCCATTGGGTGGTGAGATGGTGACTGCATCAGCATCAAACCGGCTGCTGTCAGGACAAGGCCCTGCTGCTGTCCAATAGCAATGCTTTTATCTACGCAGGGGAGCATTGTCAACAGGCCAAGATGGTGAGTCTGGGCTGGACTTGAGTGCTGCTCTGCCTGGACTCAGTCTACTAAAGTTTTTAAAATGTGGGTACATGTTGCACACCCCCCATGCAACTCATCTATATGAGGTATTCCTCACTCGCCCCCCCACCCCCCCCCCCCACCGCCAGGGGAAGAGCCTACCTCCTGCGTACGCTTATCATTCTTCGGTAGTCAGGCCTTGTCCCTAGAATGTCCACGACCTCCTAAAAAGGCGTGGGTCCGACTCATGCTGAAAAACTTCACTTGATGGTCCAGCCACTGTGCAGTGTCCTAGAAGCTGTTTCTTCCCCCAGGTTCAACACTTCCTCAACTCACTCTTCTCTCCAGGCCTGTGTCAGTCTGGAGTCTGAGGAGTTCACTGACAGCCACAGGAGCAGACGCATCTCCTCTCTAACTTGGATAAACCGGTTACTCGGGTATCGTTCATAACAAGCTAACTACTGCAATGCCCTCCTTGAATTGGTGAACACCTCTCTTCTCAGAAAGCCGCGACTAGTGCTAGACTCCGCAATCCAGCTGATCTCCAGGACCTGTCCCGGCACAAGGTACCTCAGTCCTCAAAGCCTTACCTGGCCCTCTCTAGGAGAGAGGGAAGGAGGTGGGACCCTCCTCACCAAGTCTTGCAGTCAGGCATCCATCTTCCAAGCTGGCACCGTTGACCCATTGAGGAGGCAAACAGTTCAATTCTAAAACAGGCAAACATTTAAGGATCAGGTAAAGCGTGTAAATATCCACTGTATAGTTAGACTCAAAAACATAGACAAACAAACATTGGCAAATGTAGGAGGCTGGCCTGGTTTGTAGTGGGTACCTTGGGTACTTACACTTTATACCAGGTCCAGTTATCCCTTGTTAGTGAAATGTAGTAGTGTTCTAGCAGCTTAGGCTGATAGAGGAAGCTATAGCACAGCAGCTTAGGCTGAACTAGGAGGCATGCAAAGCTCTTACAATACCACTTATAGTTACACAAGTAACAACAATACTCAGTGTTACCAAAAATAAAGGTATTTATTTGGGTGACCCGGTAACAAAAATATCTTAGAGACAATACTCCTTCTGGAGGTAAGTATTTTACACAATATATACACTAGACACCAAAATTAGACAAGTAAATAGTCATAGAACAATGCAAACAGTAGAAAATGCTATAGATTGCAATGGGAGAAAATAGGTCTAGGGGCAACACAAACCATATACTAAGAAAGTGGAATGTGAATCACACATTCCCCCCTAGACAAGTGTAGTGTGTGCAGAATTGCTGGGAGAGTAAGAATACAGTAAAGGTAAGTAAATTACCCCACCCCAGAGCCCAGAAAAGCAGGAGTAAAGTACTGCAAGTTTCCTTAGGACACACTACACCTCGTGATTGGGATTGGGATTTTGCAGCAGCCAACCAAGTCTGCAAAGAACAACTGCTGGATTCCTGGACATGAAGACCTTCAAAGGAAAGGGACCAAGTCCAGAAGTCGAAAGAAGTTCCACGAAGGACAGGAGCCCCTGCCAACCCAGAAGAGGGTGCAAAAGAAGAGTCCCCGGTTAGTCAAAGACTGCAGGAATGCACCCTAGGAAGATGCCAGCAGGTTCCTGCATGATGCAAAAGATGTCCCATGGCGTGAAGATTGTTGCAGACGAGATTTCGTGTTGGAAGTCGCCAACAAGCCTTGGCTGCGAAAAAAAGTGCGTTTTGTGTCAAAATGGCGCTGGATGGACCCAGGAGGGACATGGGGGCCTCAACGCTCTTTGAGGAGGGGGGTCTCAGCACTTTAGAGAGCCCTCATGATGCCAGCCAGCGCCCCCAGGAGTCGCAGGATCCGGGGACAAAGGAGGTGCAAAACGCAGTTGATGCAGCACAACAAAAGAAGATCCCACGCCCCCACGCCGCCGGAGAACAACTCAGCGAGTTGAGCGTCTCAGGATGGAGTGCTGGGGCCCTGGGCCAGGCTGTGCATAAAGGAAGTTTGCAAAGAGTGCACAGAGGCCTCAGGAGGTGAAGAAGATGCAGTACACAGGAGTACCGTCGCTCTCAGGGAAGGCAAGGTATTACCTCCTCCAAATTGCGTCAGCAGGACCTCAGGACAGTCTATGTCGATGATGTCCACCCTCTGTGTCCTTAGGAGCACGCTCGTTGCTGTGAGAGGAGTCCCAGGGTACTGGTCGTCGTCTTGGAAGGTGCCTGCTTGGAGCAGGGGAGTGACTCCACTCCACAGGAGATTTCTTCGGTCCTTCTGGTGCAGGATGAAAACAGGGAGTCCCCAGAGTGTACAGTCCATGGAAACTGTTGCAGTTGCTGACTTGGAGCTGAGGTGCTGAAGAAAAGTGTCTCTTGTAGACACTTTGTTGCAGTTACAGCATTTCTTGGAGCAGGCTGCTGTTGATCAGAGGTCAGAAGAGTCTGAAGTGGTTGCAGAGGATTCTTGAAGGAAACTTGCAAGCAGAATCTGAAGAGAACCCACAGGAGAGACCCTAAATAGCCCTGAGAGGGGAATTGGCTACCTTATCAGGTATGGACCTATCAGGAGGGGTCGCTGACGTCACCTGCTGGCACTGGCCACTCAGAGCCGTCCAGAGTGCCCCCACACCTTGCAAAGCAAGATGGCTGAAGTGTGGGACACACTGGAGGAGCTCTGGGCACCACCACTGGGGTGGTGATGGACAGTGGAGTGATCACTCCCCTTTCCTTTGTCCAGTTTCACGCCAGAGCAGGGGATAAGGGGTCCCTGAACCGGTGTAGACTGGTTTATGCAAGGAGGGCACCATCTGGGCCCTTCAAAGCATTTCCAGAGGCTGGGGGAGGCTACCCCTCCCCAGCCTATAACACCTATTTCCAAAGAGAGAGGGTGTAACACCCTGCTCTCAGAGGAAATGCTTTGTTCTGCTTCCTGGGACTGGGCTGCCCAGACCCCAGGAGGGCTGAATCCTGTCTGTGAGGTGGCAGCAGCTGTAGCTGCAGTGCAAGCCTCAGAGAGCTGGAATGGCAGTACTGGGGTCCATGGTGGAGCCCCCCAGGATGCATGGAATTGGCTCCCCAATACCAGATTTGGAATGGGGGGACAATTCCATGATCTTAGACATGTTACATGGCCATATTCGGAGTTACCATTGTGAAGCTACATATAGGTATTGACCTATGTGTAGTTCATGCGTGTAATGGCGCCCCCGCACTCACAAAGTCTGGGGAAATGGCCCTGAACTATGTGGGGGCACCTTTGCTAGTGCAAGGGTGCCCTCACACTTAGTAACTTTACACCTAACCTTCAGTAAGTGAAGGTTAGACATTTAGGTGACTTATAAGTTACTTAAGTGCAGTGAAAATGGCTGTGAAATAGTGTGTGCACTATTTCACGCAGGCTGCAATGGCAGTCCTGTGTAAAGGTTTGTCTGAGCTCCCTATGGGTGGCAAAATAAATGCTGCAGCCCATATGGATCTCCTGGAACCCCAATGCCCTGGTTATCTAGGTACCCTGTATTAGGGACTTATAAAGGGTGTACAGTGTGCCAAATGAAATTGGTAAATGAAGTCTCTAGCCTACAGTGACAAATTTAAAAGCAGGGAGAGCATAAGCGCTGAGGTTCTGGTTAGCAGAGCCTCAGTGGCACAGTCAAGCACTATACAGACACACACATTAGGCCACAAACTATGAGCACTGGGGTCCTGGCTAGCAGGATCCCAGTGAGACAAGCAAAACACACCGACATATAGGTTTTTATCTATGAGCACTGGGCCCTGGCTAGCTGGACCCCAGTGACACAGGAACAGCACACTGACACACACTCACAAACAGGCCAAAAGTGGAGGTAACCATGCTAGAAAGAGGCTACTTTCTCACAGCAAAGCCAATAGATTTCGCCAATGGGATCTACTAAAAGCAATTGATACGCAAATTGTAAATCCTTCATCAGGAAGTGGCGTGATAGAGAGATATAAGGGGCGGTATTGGAGTTGCTCGCCTGCTGCAGAGATCGCAGGAATCTGGTGATGAAGAGTGCACTGGGATCGTTTACGGGGGACTGTTTTCACCAGCGCATATTGACTTTACCAATGTTTGATTTATATATTGCTTTGAAACAACTGTGAACACGAATGCGGCAAATTAGATTTTGCATACATTTGTGCAGCAGTTTAAGAAGAAGTGTTTTTTTAAACATTTTTCAGGCGATTAACGGAGAGGACATAAACGTCTTTATCAGAGTTGTAAACTATGTTTGGTCCACTGAGGTCTTTGTTGCATCTTCAATGAGCCTAGCAGGTTGATGGATTGACATAAGCACCGCATAGTTTGGAAATAAATTGCACTCCAAGTTAAAGAATGAGCGCATTCACTGGGAGAACATATTGTATAGACTTGATGAGCAGCAGTGACATCACACCTATATAATTATATAGTGTGCTTGGTTTCTTATGTAGCATTGATTGGTGCCTGTGCTCAATATTATTATAACGTGTTTGGCTTCCAGGTCACATGATCCACGATTAACCAATGGATGATACGTAACTGTGAGAGTCATCGCTCATTGCATGTGGCCAGTGATGCTGCACTATTCAGTGACTTGGATGACTGGCTGGAAATGTGTGCATGAACCACAGTGTCCCCTCGAAATAGCACCGGAGGCCTCTTTAATGAGCGTCCACGGCTTCCTCTGGCATGGTTCCTATTAAACAGACCTATCACAAGTAGTTACAAGCACTGACAATGACCAGTAGCACCGACAGACTGGTCCTCAGGAAGATATCTGTAAAGCCTGGCTTACACCAGGAAGGGTATCCTGGCCCCGCGAGGATTGCTTCCCTTATAGAGGCGAATGTCTTATATCCAAGCGTCAAAAGCCTTTTCACATCAGAAGAAAATGACTGAAGCGGCACATCTCTAGAGGGAGCTCATGCCAAGGTGTGGACACAGGAAAGAGAGTGATCTCCCACTGGGCCATCTAAGATAAACTGTGGCCAAACTGAGAAGCATCGATGAAGCCTGGAAGAAAGACTGCATGGACCAGTATCATAGGAACAACCAGAGAACCAAGCACAGTTACTTCAAAATAATGCGTTTAGAGACATGGAACTAGGAGCGATGCATGGTTTAATAGCTTACTGAATAAATAATTGAAAAAACAAGCAGACTTTTTATTTAGCAGATTCGGGTTGGAGAAAAGTGATAGCTCTAATGATGCACAATTTTGTACCGTTTTTTTGTTTGAAATTTAAGTTTTATGGCCCAATTTGTTGTTTGACGCTATTTGCCTTGTGCCTCAGGGTAGTGAACGACTTTACGTCCACCACCCGACAGAGAGAGCACCAACATATTTAGATACCACCACCAGCCCTGCAGTGACCTCCCTGCAGCAGCAACTCGTGTGAAGGCGCGGAATGTTTGGTGGGAACCCCACGTTTTAGGCGCCCATTGCCCAAGCTTGTTTCTCAAAAGCACCCCCACAAATTTCTAAGGACCCTGACATCCTTGAGAGTTTCCTCTTAGGGTTTCGGGGTCATTAGTAATCTTTTCAGTTCGTGACCGCCAGATCTTTCCAGGTAGTTCTGAACAGAATGAAGTAAAACATCAAACGTCTGCCCTAAACAGGAATGGTGGTCCAATGTTCTTACATGGACAGTCCCTCCTCTGTCAGGCCATCACCGCGGAGCCAACACGGGTGATTCATAGTAGAGTGGGGGTTTGACAGACATGATGCTCCACCACGTTTGTAACAAAATACCTGCTCGCCAACCTCAAAATCAGGCCCTAATTCTTCTAGAGAGGTTAAAGGTATTGTCCTCAGGTGGTGGGTATCTTTTATTTACCAATAGCTGAAGCCTAGCGTCTAAAATGGGCTTTGTCATCAGGTGGAGGATCTTGTGCCTGTAGGGGTTGCTAAGGATTAGTTTTCAAGGAGGGTTGTATTGCTATGGTGTGTCTCAGCCCGTAGTATATGGTAAGGCCTATACTTTGAGGACAGGATATGTCATTACAAAGTGGCTGTCAAGTCCCTTGGAGATGCTGAGGCATGTGAACTGAGGTAGCCAGGTTTTGTAGTTACTTGGCCTGTCTCAGTTCTGTAGAAGTGTGGAGGCCTAGTCTTTATAATGGGTTTTACTATCACGTGGTGAGTATATGGCTTTTAGGATCAGCTAAGGCCTAGTTTTAGACACTGGTTTTGTTCTTATCTCTGCCTCGAAGGAGATACCAAGACCAAGTGTTCGAGGCAGGTTTCATCATCAGGTGGGTTTCTGACAGAAAGGACTTGCTGAAGCGTAGTCTTCAAGAGTGGTTTTGTCGTCAACTGGAAGGCTCACTCCTGTAGGAGTTGTTAAGGGCTGGTCTTCAAGAGTGGTTTTGTCGTCAGCTGGAAGGCTCACTCCTGTAGGAGTTGGTGAGGGCTGGTTTTCGACGAAGGTCTGTGATCAGCTGGTAGTCTCGCTCCTGTAGGAGTTGCTGAGGGCTGATCTTCGAGGGAGGCCTGTGGCCAGAAGGTAGTCTTGCTCCTGTAGGAGTTGGTGAGGGCTGGTTTTCGAGGAAGGTCTGTGGTCAGCTGGTAGTCTCGCTCATATAGGAGTTGCTGAGGGCTGGTCTTTGAGGAAGGTTTGTGGTCAGCTGGCAGTCTTGCTCCTGTAGGAGTTGCTGAGGGCTGGTCTTCGAGGAAGGTCTGTGGTCAGCTGGTAGTCTCGCTCATGTAGGAGTTGCTGAGGGCTGGTCTTTGAGGAAGGTTTGTGGTCAGCTGGCAGTCTCGCTCCTGTAGGAGTTGCTGAGAGCTGGTCTTCGAGGATGGTCTGTGGTGAGCTGCAGTCTCAGTCCTGTAGGAGTTGCTGAGGGCTGGTCTTTGGGGGAGGTGTGTGATCAGCTGGTAGCCTCAATTTTGTAAGAGTTGCCGAGGGCTGGTGTAGGAAGTTGGCTCTGTATATACTATTTCAAAGTAAGAAATAGTGTGCACAGAGTCCAAGGGTTCTCCTTAGGGGTAAGATAGTGGCAAAAAGAGAGAATTCTAATGCTCTATTTTGTGGTAGTGTGGTCGAGCAGTAGGCTTATCAGGGGGTAGTGTTAAGCATTTGTTGTACACACACAGGCAATAAATGAGGAACACACACTCAAAGACAAATTCCAGGCCAACAGGTTTTTATATAGAAAAATATATTTTCTTTATTTTAAGAACCACAGGTTCAAGATTTACAAACAATACTTTAAATGAAAGGTATTTCACTCAGGTATTCTAGGAACTTTGAATAATCACAATAGCATGTACAGTTTTGACAAAAATGGCAATAAGCTATTTTAAAAGTGGACACTGCAAAAATCAACAGTTCCTGGGGGAGGTAAGTAAATGTTAAGTTCACAGGTAAGTAAAACACTTACAGGGTTCAAAGTTGGGTCCAAGGTAGCCCACCGTTGGGGGTTCAGGGGAACCCCAAAGTTACCACACCAGCAGCTCCGGGCCGTTCAGGTGCAGAGGTCAAAGTGGTGCCCAAAACACAGGCTTCAATGGAAATAGTGGTGCCCCAGTTTCAGTCTGCCAGCAGGTAAGTACCCGTGTCTTCGGAGGGCAGACCAGGTAGTGGAGATGCCCGCCCCTCCGACCACTGCCCCCACTTTAGGCGGCAAGGCCGGAAGAGATAATGAGAAAAACAAGGAGGAGTCACTGGCCAGTCAGGACAACCCCTAAGGTGTCCTGAGCTGAGGTGACTCTGACTTTTAGAAATCCTCCATCTTGCAGATGGAGGATTCCCCCAATAGGATTAGGGATGTGCCCCCCTCCCCTCAGGGAGGAGGCACGAAGAGGGTGTAGCCACCCTCAGGGCTAGTAGCCATTGGCTACTAAACCCCCAGACCTAAACACCCCCCTAAATTGAGTATTTAGGGGCTCCCAGAACCTAGCAAGATAGATTCCTGCAACCTGAAGACGAAGAAGGACTGCTGACCTGAAAGCCCTGCAGAGAAGACGGAGACACCAACTGCTTTGGCCCCAGCCCTACCGGCCTGTCTCCCCACTTCAAGAAAAACTGCAACAGCAACGCGTTCTCCAGCGTCCAGCGACCTCTGAATCCTCAGAGGACTACCCTGCATCTAAAAGGACCAAGAACTCCCGAGGACAGCGGCTCTGCTCCAAAGAAGAAACAACTTTGCAACAAAGAAACAAACTTTAAAGGACTGCACGTTTCCCGCCGGAAGCGTGAGACTTTCCACTCTGCACCCGACGCCCCCGGCTCGACCTGCGGAGAAACAACACTTCAGGGAGGACTCCCCGGCGACTGTGACCCTGTGAGTAGCCAGAGTTGACCCCCCTGAGCCCTCCCAGCGACGCCTGCAGAGGGAATCCAGAGGCTCCCCCTGACCGCGACTCCCTGCTTATAAAAACCCAACGCCTGGTAAAGACACTGCACCCGCAGCCCCCAGGACCTGAAGGATCCGACCTCCAGTGCAGAAGCGACCCCCAGGTGGCCCTCTCCCTTGCCCAGGTGGTGGCTACCCCGAGGAGCCCCCCCCCCCTTGCCTGCCTCCTTCGCTGAAGAGACACCTGGGTCTCCCATTGAACTCCATTGCAAACCCGACACCTGTTTGCACACTGCACCCGGCCGCCCCCGTGCCGCTGAGGGTGTACTTTTTGTGCTGACTTGTGTCCCCCGCGGTGCCCTACAAAACCCCCCTGGTCTGCCCTCGAAGTCGCAGGTACCTATCTACTGGCAGACTGGAACCAGGGCACCCCTTTCTCCATTGAAGCCTATGTGTTTTGGGCACCACTTTGACCTCTGCACCGGACCGGCCCTGAGCTGCTGGTGTGGTAACTTTGGGGTTGCCCTGAACCCCCAACGGTGGGCTACCTTGGACCCAAATTGGAACCCTGTAGGTGGTTTACTTACTTGCAAAACTAACAAATACTTATCTCCCCCAGGAACTGTTGAAATTTGCAGTGTCCAGTTTTAAAATAGCTTATTGCCATTTTTGCCAAAACTGTACATGCTATTTTGCTGATTCAAAGTTCCTATGATACCTAAGTGAAGTTCCTTTCATTTGAAGTATTGATTGTAAATCTTGAACCTGTGGTTCTTAAAATAAACTAAGAAAAGATATTTTTCTATACAAAAACCTATTGCCTGGAATTGTCTTTGAGTGTGTGTTCCTCATTTATTGCCTGTGTGTGTACAACAAATGCTTAACACTACCCTCTGATAAGCCTACTGCTCGACCACACTACCACAAAATAGAGCATTGGAATTATCTCTTTTTGCCACTATCTTAGCTCTAAGGGGAACCCTTGGACTCTGTGCATGCTATTTCTTACTTTGAAATAGTACATACAGAGCCAACTTCCTACAGGGGGTAACCATGCCAAGGAGGCATTTCCTTACAGCTGGTCTTCGAGGGAGGTGTGTGGTCAGCTGGCAGTCTCACTCCTTTGGGAGCTGCTGAGGGATGATGTTTGAGGACAGTCTGTGGTCAGCTGGCAGTCTCGCTCCTGAAGGAGTTGCTGAGCGGTGGTCTTCGGAGGAGGTGTGTGGTCATCTGGCAGTCTTGCTCTTGTAGGAGTTGCTGAGGGGTGGTCTTTGGAGGTCGTCTGTGGTCAGCTGGCAATCTCACTCCTGTAGGAGTTTCTGAGGGCTGGTCTTCAAGGGAGATCTGTGGTCAGATGGAAGGCTCGCTCCTGTGGGAGTTGCTGAGGGTTGGTCTTCGAGAAAGGTCTGTGGTCAGTTGGCAGTTTCACTCCTGTAGGAGTTGCTGGGGGCTGGTCTTCGAGGGAGGTCTGTGGTCAGCTGGCAGTATCTGAGGGCTGGTCTTCGAGGGAGGTGTGTGGTCAGCTGGCAGTCTCAGTCCTGGTAGGAGTAGCTAAGGGCTGGTCTTCGAGGGAGGTCGGTGGTCAGCTGGCAGTCTCGCTTGTGTAGGAGTTTGTGATGGCTGGTCTTCGAGGAAAGTCTGTGGTCAACTGGCAGTCTCGCTCCTGTAGGAGTTATTGAGGGATGATCTTCGAGGGAGGTTTGTGGTCAGCTGGAAGGCGCGCTCCTGTAGGCACTGCTGATGCTCAGTGTTTGAGGGAGGTCTGTGGTCAGCTGGCAGGCGCGCTCCTGTAGGAGTTATTGGGGCTCAGTCTTCGAGGGAGGTGTGTAGTCAGCTGGCAGGCTGGCTCCTGTAGGAGCTGCTGATGCTCAGTCTTTGAGGGAGGTCTGTGGTCAGCTGGCAGTCTCGCTCCTGTAGGAGTTGCTGTGGGCTGGTCTTTGGTGGAGGTGTGTGGTCAGCTGGTAGTCTCACTCTTGTAGGAGTTGGTGATGGCTGGTCTTTGAGGGAGGTCTGTGGTCAGCTGGCAGGCGCACTCCTGTAGGAGTTATTGAGGGATGATCTTCGAGGGAGGTGTGTGGTCACCTGGCAGGCGCGCTCCTGTAGGAGTTATTGACGGATGATCTTCGAGGGAGGTGTGTGGTCACCTGGCAGGCGCGCTCCTGTAGAAGTTGCTGTGGGGGGATCTTCGAGGAAGGTGTGTGGTCAGCTGGCAGGCTTGCTCCTGTAGGCGTTATTGAGGGATGATCTTTGAGGGAAGTCTGTGGTCAGCTGGCAGGCGCGCTCCTGTAGGAGGTATTGAGGGATGATCTTAGATGGATGTTTGTGGTCAGCTGGAAGGCGCGCTCCTGTAGGCACTGCTGATTCTCAGTCTTTGAGGGAGGTTTGTGGTCAGCTGGCAGGCTCACTCCTGTAGGCGCTGCTGATGCTCAGTCTTTGAGGGGGGTCTGTGGTCAGCTGGCAGGCTCGCTCCTGTAGGGGTTATTGAGGGATGATCTTCGAGGGAGGTTTCTGGTCAGCTGGAAGGCTTGCTCTTGTAGAGGTTGCTGCGAGGGGATCTTCAAGGGAGTTTTGTGGTCAGCTGGCAGGCTCGCTCCTGTAGGAGGTATTGAGGGATGATCTTCGAGGGAGGTTTGTGGTCAGCTGGAAGGCGCGCTCCTGTAGGCACTGCTGATGCTCAGTCTTTGAGGGAGGTCTGTGGTCAGGTGGCAGGAGCGCTCCTGTAGGCGCTGCTGATGGTCAGTCTTCGAGGGAGGTCTGTGGTCAGCCGCCAGGCGCGCTCCTGTAGGCGCTGCTGATGCTCAGTCTTTGAGGCAGCCTGCAGTCTCCTGCAGAGGGACCATCTAACCCGCTCTTCTCCCCGCAGGTGTCGGTGCAGGCCACCTGTGTGACGCTGACCGCCATGAGCGTGGACCGCTGGTACGTGACCGTCTTCCCTCTGCGCTCCCTGCGGCAGCGCACCCCCCGGGTGGCGGCCGCCGTCAGCCTGGGCATCTGGATCGGTAAGGATGGGCCCTGGGGTGGCCTGGGGCGTCTCGACGCCTGCCCCGCCTCCTCCCTCTCCCACCTGTGCACCCACCCCGTCCCCATCCCTCACTCCCTTCCATCCCATTCACTGCAGTCCGTCTTCCCAGCCCCTCCCTGGCGCATCCGCGGGGCATTACTGTCTCTCGCCCTTGCCTCGGTTACTGTATTCTCCGTTTACCCCATCTCTCTGCCCCTGCCCCCGCGCCCTCTTGCTTCTCATCCGCCTCCTCCCTCTCTCACCTGTGCACCCACCCCGTCCCCATCCCTCACTCCCTTGCATCCCTCACTCCCTTCCATCCCATTCGCTGCAGTCCGTCTTCCCAGCCCCTCTCTTCCTCATCCGCGGGGCGTTGCTGTCTCTCGCCCTTGCCTCGGTTACTGTATTCTCCGTTTACCCCATCTCTCTGCCCCTGCGCCCTCTTGCTTCTCATCCGCCTCCTCCCTCTCTCACCTGTGCACCCCCCCCCGTCCCCATCCCCATCCCTCACTCCCTTGCATCCCTCACTCCCTTCCATCCCATTCGCTGCAGTCCGTCTTCCCAGCCCCTCTCTTCCTCATCCGCGGGGCGTTGCTGTCTCTCGCCCTTGCCTCGGTTACTGTATTCTCCGTTTACCCCATCTCTCTGCCCCTGCCCCCGCGCCCTCTTGCTTCTCATCCGCCTCCTCCCTCTCTCACCTGTGCACCCCCCCCCGTCCCCATCCCCATCCCTCACTCCCTTGCATCCCTCACTCCCTTCCATCCCATTCGCTGCAGTCCGTCTTCCCAGCCCCTCTCTTCCTCATCCGCGGGGCGTTGCTGTCTCTCGCCCTTGCCTCGGTTACTGTATTCTCCGTTTACCCCATCTCTCTGCCCCTGCCCCCGCGCCCTCTTGCTTCTCATCTGCCTCTCCACCTGTTTCTGCCCTCCCACCCCCCCATCCCTCACCCTCCCCTTTCTCGCACCACCTGCGCCCACTTGATCATTTCTCCCTCCCGGGTTTGTTTTGCTTTTTTGCCCCCTTCCTCCCCTCTCCACGCGCACATCCCCCGCGCCTCATTAATCAGGGGTCTATAAGAGCTCTCCCAGGCCCTGATTTAGCCTCTGAAGAGGGCAGTGGGCCGGCTCGGCTTTAAGTCAGAATTATTCCCAGAAAGAAATTAACAATTAGCAATCAGAGCCGGTGAAGGACGAGGCACGGGCTGGGCGCCCATTAGTGCCCGTGGAAGTGGCGCACGCGACGCGCTCCCGCCCCCCACGAGGACCTCGGAGGGGGGCTCATAGGGAGGGAGAACCCCTGAAAACATCTGTGATGGGGACCTGCAAGGCCTGCGTGGGCCACCTGCTCAGGGCCGGGTCCAGAAGCCAGATAGTACAAGACACTTCCGCCCGTGGTCAGCTGCGGCTCAGAGGGGTTTTGGGGTGTTAGGGTGAGTAACACCTGCTTCGCTCGAGGTGAGCCCTGCCAGGTCTCCATAAAGGGCCCCTGAGGCACAGAAACACACCGTCGGGTCCCGTGAGATGGGGCAGGTCTGCCTGCAGGAAGGCTTCCTTCGTGTCAGGAAGGTGGCCAGAAGGCAAGCTCTCTTGTACCCCCCACAATTGTACCACCTCAACAGGTTGTTGGCTGAAATGCTATCAAAAAGGGTGGGGCAGTCTCCCGGGTAAAGGGGCACGTTGGACATCCACAGCCTGCAGAAAGCTTTCTGGGTATCAGTGACAACAGATTGTGGGTCAAACCTGGTGATCTGAATAGCGCACAATGGAGCAAAATGGCAGCAAATTCTACCCAAAGGATTGTGCTAGCATGATCGACTCTTAAGTCCTGCCCTGCCACCATTGAGGGCAGTACATCATCCTGCTAAGGAAACTCGTCCTCTCCGAAACAGCACCCCCTTACCCAGGAGCTGTTCCTCAGCTCTGGTCACCCCCTTCTGTTCCTCAGCTATGGTCATCCCCATCTGTTCCTCACCTCTGGTCATGCTCTTCTGTTCCTCAGCTCTGGTCATCCCCTTCTGTTCCTCAGCTCTGGTCATGCTCTTCTGTTCCTCAGCTCTGGTCATCCCCTTCTGTTCCTCAGCTCTGGTCATCCCCTTCTGTTCCTCAGCTCTGGTCATGTTCTTCTGTTCCTCAGCTCTGGTCATCCCCTTCTGTTCCTCAGCTCTGGTCATGCTCTTCTGTTCCTCAACTCTGGTCACCCCCTTCTGTTCCTCAGCTCTGGTCATCCCTTTCTGTTCCTCAGCTCTGGTCATCCCCATCTGTTCCTCAGCTCTGGTCATGCTCTTCTGTTCCTCAGCTCTGGTCATCCCCTTCTGTTCCTCAGCTCTGGTCATCCCCTTCTGTTCCTCAGCTCTGGTCATGCTCTTCTGTTCCTCAGCTCTGGTCATGCTCTTCTGTTCCTCAGCTCTGGTCATCCCCTTCTGTTCCTCAGCTCTGGTCATCCCCTTCTGTTCCTCAGCTCTGGTCATGCTCTTCTGTTCCTCAGCTCTGGTCATCCCCTTCTGTTCCTCAGCTCTGGTCATCCCCTTCTGTTCCTCAGCTCTGGTCATGCCCTTCTGTTCCTCAGCTCTGATCATCCCCTTCTGTTCCTCAGCTCTGGTCATGCTCTTCTGTTCCTCAGCTCTGGCCATCCCCTTCTGTTCCTCAGCTCTGGTCATCCCCTTCTGTTCCTCAGCTCTGGTCATGCTCTTCTGTTCCTCAGCTCTGGTCATGCTCTTCTGTTCCTCAGCTCTGGTCATCCCCTTCTGTTCCTCAGCTCTGGTCATGCTCTTCTGTTCCTCAGCTCTGGTCATCCCCTTCTGTTCCTCAGCTCTGGTCATCCCCTTCTGTTCCTCAGCTCTGGTCATGCCCTTCTGTTCCTCAGCTCTGGTCATGCTCTTCTGTTCCTCAGCTCTGGTCATCCCCTTCTGTTCCTCAGCTCTGGTCATCCCCTTCTGTTCCTCAGCTCTGGTCATGCTCTCCTGTTCCTCAGCTCTGGTCATCCCCATCTGTTCCTCAGCTCTGGTCACCCCCTTCTGTTCCTCAGCTCTGGTCATCCCCATCTGTTCCTCAGCTCTGGTCATGCTATTCTGTTCCTCAGCTCTGGTTATCCCCTTCTGTTCCTCAGCTCTGGTCATCCCCTTCTGTTCCTCAGCTCTGATCATGCCCTTCTGTTCCTCAGCTCTGATCATGCCCTTCTGTTCCTTGGTGCTATGCATACTGTTCTGCTGTTTGACTCTGGACACACCCTCTGCCTTTTACCTCTGGGCATATAGTCTCAAAATGCTTTTCTGCTGTTTGACTGTGGGTATGTCTTTCTCTTGTTATGCTCAAGGCATCCACTTCTGCTCATAGACTCGTGCATTGCCATTCTGTTCCTAGGATGTGCTCATGTCTTTCTGCTGTTTCACTGACGCCTGCTCCACTGCTCTGTGACTCCCTGCATGCTGTTCTCCTCCTAGACTGTGGACATGTGAAGCTGCTGCCTGACTGTGGCCATGCACTCTCTCGACATCTCCTTCTGTCCAAGGACTCTCCTCTTCTTCTTGTATGCCTAGACTGTGCACATGTCTGTTTGCTGTTCAGCTGAGACATGTCCTGCTGTTTCATGACTCTGTGCATTCCCCTCCTGGTCGTAAACTCTGGAGATGTTGTCTGCTGTTTGTGGGCAAGGCCTGTTGTTTCCAGACTCCAGGCATCCCCTTCTATACACTATAGGCTTCCGCTTATGTTCTTAAGCTGCGCACATCTTTCTCCTACTTGAGTGAAGGCATACTCTGCTGCCTCCTAGCTCTGGTCTTGTTACTAGACTCTGGTCATGCCCATCTGCCCCTTGACCGCATATGCCCTTCTGTTGTTCATCCCTTTCTGAAGTTTGTCTCTGGGCAAGTGTAGGAAAGTGCCACTGTTGGGATGGCTACCCCCCACCTTTTGCCTAGTGCTGATGCCAACTTTGATTGAAAGTGTGCTGGGATCCTGGTAACCAGGCCTCAGCCCCTGTTCTTTCCTAAAAACTGTATGTTTGTTTCGAAAATTGGCTCAGCCCTAGCACACAGTTAGGTCCCTTGTAAAAGGTACCCATGGTACCAAGGGCCCTGTGGCCAGGACAGGTCTCTAAGGGCTGCAGCATGTATTATGCCACCCTGGGGACCCCCTCACCCAGCACATGTACACTGCCTTGCAGTCTGTGTGTGCTGGTGGGGAGAAAAAGACAAAGTCGACATGGGACTTCCCTCAGGGTGCCATGACGGCAAACCACTGCCTGCGGCATAGGTAAGTCACCCCTCTAGCAGGCCTTACAGCCCTAAGGCAGGGTACACTATACCACAGGTGAGGGCATAGCTGCATGAGCAATATGCCCTTACAGTGTCTAAGTCCATTCTTAGACATTGTAAGTGCAATGTAGTGAATTGAGTATATGGTCTGGGAGTTTGTCATTACGAACTCCAGAGCCCCATAATGGCTACACTGAATACTGGGAAGTTTGCTATCAAACTTCTCAGCACAATAAACCCTCACTGATGCCAGTGTGGGATTTATTGAAAAATGCAGACAGAGGGCATCTCAGAGATGCCTCCTGTATGTTAGCGGAACTGCTAGTGTAGGACTTACCAGTCTGTGCCAGCCTGCCACTTTCAGACAAGTTTCTAACCACATGGGGGTGAGTGTCTTTGTGCACTCTGTGGTCAGAAACAAAGCCTGTCCTGGGTGGAGGTGCTTCTGACCTCCCCCTGCAGGAACTGTAACACCTGGCGGTGAGCCTCAAAGGCTCAAACCTAGGATTATAGTGCCTCAGGGCACTACAGATAGTGGAGATGTCCACCACCCGGACAAAGCCCCACTTTTGGGGGCAAGCCCGGTGGGAAAATTTGGGAAAACAGGGAGAAGTGACCACCCCTGTCAGGACCACCACTAAGATGTCCAGAGCTGAGGTGACCCCCTTCCTGCAGAATCCTCCATCTTGGCTTGGAGGACAGGGACCAGTAGGATTAGGTTTGTGCCCCTCTTCCCAAAGGGAGAAGGCACAAGAAGGGTGTAGGCCCCCTCAGGGACAGTAGCCTTTGGCTACTGCCCTCTGACCCCTAAAACACCCCTACATCTAGGATTTAAGGGCCTCCCTGAGCCCAGCTCACCAGGTTCCTGTCGACCTACAAGAAGAAGAAGGACTGCTAAGCTGCAAACCCCCAGCAGAGAAGAAGGAAGAAGGCAACTGCTTTGGCCCCAGCCCTACCGGCCTGTCTCCTGCTTCAAAGAACCTGAAAATGTACAGTGATGCGTCCAGCGGGACCAGCGACCTCTGCTCAACTTCAGAGGACTGCCCTGCACCCAAAAGGACCAAGAACTCCTGAGGACAGCGTCTCTGTCTAAAGAAAATCTATAACCAAGGACTCCCACCTCACTCCGGATGCGTGAGTCTTCACCCCTGTGCACCCGACACCCAAGACCTGTTTCCAGGAGGTCCATCCAGCAACAAAGGGTCCCCAGGCAATTGCGAGCAAGTGCCCTGCCTGGGTTGACCCTTCCACGACGACGCCTGCAGAGGGAATCCCGAGGACCCCTATGTCACGACTTATGTGCTGCTTTACCCTGGAGGCCGCAGAGCGAGTGGCATGGATCCTGTTCTTGAATGTTCGGCCTTGGCCCAAGTAGGGGCGACTCTTTCTGGTAGCCACGGTGCTGCAGGCAATGGGTACGCCAAGTGTAGGCCGTGTCCCTCAGAAGTAGCGCCAGAGGTTAAAAAACCCGAAAGGGGAAAAAACCTCCACAAGGATATGTTCCTAAACAGGAACAAAAAAGGAAGAGATATCAACAAGAGCAAATACAGGAAAAAGTATTCCGAACTGTTGAGAACCAGCACAAGAATACGAGGAAGCCGGAGCGAAGACACCATCCAAACAGAAAGTGTTGCAGCGCAAGGAGAGAGAATCACAGCCCTTAAATACCAACAAACATGAAACGACCAACAGGAAGTAAAAGGACACCATCTTAGATAGGGAAAAGCACATAGAACAGAATGGACTAGGAACCATAGAGAATTGGGAACAAGGAATGCTGGGAAGAGAAATGTAACATGGGAAGGGGGAAAAACATAAAGGAAGGCACAACCAGATGTCCAAGGAAAGAAAAAAGAGAAGAAAAGAACAGGTGAGTGGGGGTCAGAAATGCCTGAAAACGCCACAGCAAAAGAGCGAGGCCCCATGCCCAATTTGGGGCCTCGGAAAGCACACAGCAGACTTGGGGGGTGCCGCGTCTGGGAAACACGTGTTGCAGCCGGAGCCGAATGTTCGGCTCATGTGGCGAGCAGCGGCACAACAGTAGGCCCCCCCCTCCGAAGGCCCAGGTTTGTGCGGAAACAAGCAGTGAAAATGACGAATCAGAAGAGGTGCGTGAACAGAAGATGCATCTTCCCAAGAACATTCACTGAGAGGATAACCCTTCCAATGAATCAAGTACTGAAGACATTTGTGAAAGATACAAGAATCACAAATCTCCTGTACCTCATATTCAGCTACATCATCCACTAACACAGGAGGAGGACAGGGAAACTGACGAGAGTAAGGATCAGGTACATAGGGTTTTAGCTGAGAAACATGAAAGACCGGGTGTAGGAAGTTGCCTCTGTATGCACTATTTCAAAGTAAGGAATAGTATGCACAGAGTCCAAGGGTTCCCCTTAGAGGTAAGATAGTGGCAAAAAGAGATAATACTAATGCTCTATTTTGTGGTAGTGTGGTCGAGCAGTAGGCTTATCAAAGGAGTAGTGTTAAGCATTTGTTGTACATACACACAGGCAATAAATGAGGAACACACACTCAGAGACAAATCCAGCCAATAGGTTTTGTTATAGAAAAATATATTTTCTTAGTTTATTTTAAGAACCACAGGTTCAAATTCTACATGTAATATCTCATTTGAAAGGTATTGCAGGTAAGTACTTTAGGAACTTTGAATCATTACATTAGCATGTATACTTTTTACATAAAACACAATAAGCTGTTTTAAAAGTGGACACAGTGCAATTTTCACAGTTCCTGGGGGAGGTAAAGTAATGTTAGTTTTAACAGGTAAGTAAGTCACTTACAGGTTTCAGTTTTGGGTCCAAGGTAGCCCACCGTTGGGGGTTCAGAGCAACCCCAAAGTTATCACACCAGCAGCTCAGGGCCAGTCAGGTGCAAAGGTCAAAGAGGTGCCCAAACCACATAGGCTTCAATGGAGAGAAGGGGGTGCCCCGGTTCCGGTCTGCCAGCAGGTAAGTACCCGCGTCTTTGGAGGGCAGACCAGGGGGGTTTTGTAGGGCACCGGGGGGGACACAAGTCAGCACAAAAAGTACACCCTCAGCAGCGCGGGGGCGGCCGGGTGCAGTGTGCAAACACGCGTCGGGTTTCCAATGGTTTTCAATGAGAGATCAAGGGATCTCTTCAGCGTTGCAGGCAGGCAAGGGGGGGGGGGCTCCTCGGGGTAGCCACCACCTGGGCAAGGGAGAGGGCCTCCTGGGGGGTCACTCCTGCACAGAAGTTCTGTTCCTTCAGGTGCTGGGGGCTGCGGGTGCAGGGTCTTTTCCAGCCGTCTGGACTTTAGGTTCAGGCAGTCGCGGTCAGGGGGAGCCTCGGGATTCCCTCTGCAGGCGTCGCTGTGGGGGCTCAGGGGGGACAACTTTGGTTACTCACGGACTCGGAGTCGCCGGAGGGTCCTCCCTGAGGTGTTGGTTCTCCACCAGTCGAGTCGGGGTCACCGGGTGCAGTGTTGCAAGTCTCACCGCCAGGTGTTACAGTTCCTGCAGGGGGAGGTGAGAAGCACCTCCACCCAGTACAGGCTTTGTTACTAGCCACAGAGTGAGAAAGGCACTCTCCCCATGTGGCCAGCAACATGTCCGGTGTGTGGCAGGGTGCTGAAACTAGTCAGCCTACACTGGTAGTCGGTTAAGGTTTCAGGGGGCACCTCTAAGGTGCCCTCTGGGGTGTAGTTTACAATAAAATGTACACTGGCATCAGTGTGCTTTTATTGTGCTGAGAAGTTTGATACCAAACTTCCCAGTTTTCAGTGTAGCCATTATGGAGCTGTGGAGTCCGTGTTTGACAGACTCCTAGACCATATACTCTTATGGCTACCCTGCACTTACAATGTCTAAGGTTTTGCTTAGACACTGTAGGGGCACAGTGCTCATGCACTGGTGCCCTCACCTATGGTATAGTGCACCCTGCCTTAGGGCTGTAAGGCCTGCTAGAGGGGTGACTTATCTATACTTCATAGGCAGTGTGGGGTTGGCATGGCACCCTGAGGGGAGTGCCATGTCGACTTACTCGTTTTGTCCTCACCAGCACACACAAGCTGGCAAGCAGTGTGTCTGTGCTGAGTGAGGGGTCCCCAGGGTGGCATAAGATATGCTGCAGCCCTTAGAGACCTTCCCTGGCAATAGGGCCCTTGGTACCAGGGGTACCAGTTACAAGGGCCTTACCTGGATGCCAGGGTGTGCCAATTGTGTAAACAAAAGTACAGGTTAGGGAAAGAACACTGGTGCTGGGGCCTGGTTAGCAGGCCTCAGCACACTTTCAAATCAAAACATAGCATCAGCAAAGGCAAAAAGTCAGGGGGTAACCATGCCAAGGAGGCATTTCCTTACACCGGGTGAATCCTCCAGGTACGAGGCAAGTGAAGACGGACAGTGACGGGATTGATCAGCTGAATGATTCGGAAAGGACCATAGTAACGAGGTGTGAACTTATTCTGAGAAAGGTGTAAAGGTAAAAATGTAGATGAAAGCCAGACTTTAGCCTGAAGGTGATATTCTGGAGCATCCCTCCGTTTCTTGTCTGCTATTCTCTTCATGAATCTCTTGGTGTTCAACAAGTTAGAGCGAATCAATCTATGAATCTGTAAAAGTCGTCTGGAGAATGAAGTAACAGCAGGAAGAGAAGAGGTAGACTGAGGAGTAGTAGGAAAAGAGGTAGGATGATAGCCATAAGAACAGAAAAAAGGAGTGACCTTGGAGGCACTATGGACAGAGTTATTGTAGGAGAATTCAGCAATAGGGAGATAAGTGTTCTAGTTGCTCTGAATGGAATTACAAAAGCAGCGAAGGTACTGCTCCAATCCTTGGTTGAGACGCTCAGTCTGTCCATTGGTTTGAGGATGGAAACCCAATGAGAGTGCTAAGTTGATATTCAGTGTCTTACAAAAATGTTTCCAAAACCGGGAGATGTATTGCGGTCCCCTGTCAGATACAATGCTGTGTGGAAGTCCATGGAGACGGAAAATATGTTGGATAAATATCTGACTTAGTTCTTGGGAATTGGGTAGTTTTTTCAGAGCAGTGAAGTGAGCCATCTTAGTAAAAGAATCTATGGTGACCATGATAACCCAGTTTCCTGCTAATGGAGGTAATGAACACATAAAATCAGTAGAAATGGTGTGCCAGGGAGCCGGTGGAACAGGTAATGGTTGTAGTAATCCTGCAGGTCTGGTACGTGGAATCTTTACTTGAGCACATATGGGACAAGCCTGAACGTATCTTTCGACATCTGATTTCCAGGTAGGCCACCAGAAAGATCGCAAGAGTAGTTCTTGTGTGGCCTTAATGCCTCTCTGACCAGCGACCGGCGAATCATGGCACATTTGTAGTGCCTTTTTTCTTACTCCATTAGTAAGGAAACAACAAGTTCTTATAATAATAATATCCTTGCAGCTTACATATGTTCAGTTTCTTTACTTCTTGATCAGTCAGATTGGAGTATTCCAGTTGTACCTCATCCAGGAAAGACTGAGCTACTCCGATGATTTTACTGGGCTCAAGAAGATACTGTGATGGGGTAGAAGTACAATCTGGATAACGGCGAGATAGAGCATCAGCCAGAATGTTTTGGGATCCAGGAATATAGGTGACATAAAAGTCATACTGACTGAAGAAGAAGGCCCAACGAGCCTGACGACTGTTCTGGCATAAACAGTTACGCAAACATTGTAGATTGCGATGATCTGTTCGTACCTCGAAGGGCTCCTTGGAACCCATAAGAAACTGTCTCCACTCAAAGCAGGCTGTTTTCAGGGCTAACAACTCCCTTTCAAGTACTGAGTAATGTTGTTCTGACGCCGAAAGTACATGGGACAAATAGAACACAGGATGTTCAAGACCGTCATCTTCTTGCTGTTGGAGTAAGGCAGCTCCGATGGCTCTTTCGGAAGCATCTCTAACAACAATAAATTGTTTGTTGGTATCTGGGTGCCTCAATATCGGTGCCTGAGTGAAGGCCTTTTTTAGACTCTGAAAAGCTTGTTCAGCCGCCCTGGTCCAGGCGAAGCCTTTCTTTAGATTTTCCTTTTTTAATGTTTGTGTTATGTGGATGGTTTGTTCTGCAAAGTCCAAGATAAACTGCTGATAAAAATTAGCCAATCCTAGAAAACATTGTGTTTCCTTAATAGAGGAAGGAGAAGGACAGTCTAGAATGGCTTATACCTTTTCTTGGTCCATAGCTATGCCAGTGGGACTAAGGTGATATCCCAAATATTTGACTTCAGTCTTGTCAAACTCACACTTTTCGGGTTTACAGGACAGTTGATGTTCCCGGAGTCTTTGGAGGACCTGTTTAACGTGAGAGGAATGAAGTTCAGGACGTTTAGAATAAATAAGGATATTGTCTAAATAGATGACGACCGTATGGTTCAAGAGATCAGAGAATACAGAATCCATAAATCTTTGGAAAATGGAGGGGGCATTAGTAAGACCAAAAGGCATAACTCTGTACTCATAATGACCAAATGGGGTCCGGAAAGCGGTCTTCCACTCGTCTCCTTCTTTAATACGCTCCACGAGATCCAGTTTGGTAAATCGTTGAGCCCCTCTGACTGCCTCTAGTATATCTTTGATGAGGGGCAAAGGATAACGGTCCTTTATAGTTATTTTATTTAGCCTGCGAAAATCCAGGCAGGGACGAAGATCCTTTGACTTCTTGGGTACAAAAAAGAGAGGAGCCCCAGCCGGAGAGGACGATGGTACAATAAGACCGCTATGTACGTTTTCTTGCAGATATTCCTTTAGTACTTCTCTTTCAGGTTCAGTGAGTGAATACATCCTCCCAAGGGGAACGATAGCTCCGGGTTCCAAGGGAATAGCACAATCGTAATCTCAATGTGGGGGTAACACAGGTCTGGTTGGTTTTTGAAACACATCTTGAAATTCTAGATAGTAATCGGGAACTCCTTGAACTGTATTGATGGAACATCCAGTAATACTTTCAGTAGGCATCAACCTCTTGGGTGACCAATAAGTGTCTGAAGCAAAGCAGTTCTCATGACAAAACTGGGAGGACAAGGAAATAGTCCGGATTTCCCAATTTACATAAGGGTTATGTCTTATGAACCACGGAATTCCCAAAATGATAGTAAGGCAGGAGGATGATATTAGATCAAAAGAGATGTGTTCTTGATGGTTTCCAAATAGTAAACTCAGTGTCATGGTGGTGGTATCAACTGGACCAGAGGATATTAAAGACCTATTGTAGGAAAGTACCATCTTGCCTGGCATGTTACCCCCATATTTCACTGTGTATATGTTGTTTTAGTTGTATGTGTCACTGGGACCCTGCCAGCCAGGGCCCCAGTGCTCATAAGTGTGCCCTGTATGTGTTCCCTGTGTGATGACTAACTGTCTCACTGAGGCTCTGCTAACCAGAACCTCAGTGGTTATGCTCTCTCTTTGCTTTCCAAATTGTCACTAACAGGCTAGTGACCAATTTCACCAATTCACATTGGCATACTGGAACACCCTTATAATTCCCTAGTATATGGTACTGAGGTACCCAGGATATTGGGGTTCCAGGAGATCCCTATGGGCTGCAGCATTTCTTTTGCCACCCATAGGGAGCTCTGACAATTCTTACACAGGCCTGCCACTGCAGCCCGAGTGAAATAATGTCCACGTTATTTCACAGCCATTTACCACTGCACTTAAGTAACTTATAAGTCACCTATATGTCTAACCTTTACCTGGTAAAGGTTGGGTGCTAAGTTACTAAGTGTGTGGGCACCCTGGCACTAGCCATGGTGCCCCCACATTGTTCAGGGCAAATTCCCCAGACTTTGTGAGTGCGGGGACACCATTACACGCGTGCACTATACATAAGTCACTACCTATGTACAGCGTCACAATGGTAACTCCGAACATGGCCATGTAACATGTCCAAGATCATGGAATTGTCACCCCAATGTCATTCTGGCATTGGGGAGACAATTCCATGATCCCCCGAGTCTCTAGCACAGACCCTGGTACTGCCAAACTGCTTTTCCGGAGGTTTCACTGCAGCTGCTGCTGCTGCCAACCCCTCAGACAGGTTTCTGCCCTCCTGGGGTCCAGCCAGGCTTGGCCCAGGAAGGCAGAACAAAGGACTTCCTCAGAGAGAGGGTGTTACACCCTCTCCCTTTGGAAAAAGGTGTCACGGCTTGGGAGGAGTAGCCTCCCCCAGCCTCTGGAAATGCTTTGATGGGCACAAATGGTGCCCATCTCAACATAAGCCAGTCTACACCGGTGCAGGGATCCCCCAGCCCTGCTCTGGCGCGAAACTGGACAAAGGAAAGGGGAGTGACCACTCCCCTGACCTGCACCTCCCCTGGGATGTGCCCAGAGCTCCTCCAGTGTGCTCCAGACCTCTGCCATCTTGGAAACAGAGGTGCTGCTGGCACACTGGACTGCTCTGAGTGGCCAGTGCCAGCAGGTGACGTCAGAGACTCCTTCTGATAGGCTCTTACCTGTGTTGCTAGCCTATCCTCCTTCCTAGGTAGCCAAACCTCCTTTTCTGGCTATTTAGGGTCTCTGCTTTGGGGAATTCTTTAGATAACGAATGCAAGAGCTTATCAGAGTTCCTCTGCATCTCTCTCTTCACCTTCTGCCACGGAATCGACAGCTGACTGCTCAGGAAGCTTGCAAAACCGCAACAAAGTAGCAAAGACGACTACTGCAACCTTGTATCGCTGATCCTGCCAACTTCTCGACTGTTTTCCTGGTGGTGCATGCTGTGGGGGTAGTCTGCCTCCTCTCTGCACTAGAAGCTCTGAAGAAATCTCCCGTGGGACGACGGAATCCTCCCCCTGCAACCGCAGGCACCAAAAGAACTGCATCACCGGTCCTATGGGTCCCCTCTCAGCCCGACGAGCGTGGTCCCCGGAACTCAGCAACTCTGTCCAAGTGACTCCCACAGTCCAGTGACTCTTCAGTCCAAGTTTGGTGTAGGTAAGTCCTTGCCTCCCCACACTAGACTGCATTGCTGGGTACCGCATGATTTGCAACTGCTCCGGCTCCTGTGCACTCTTCCAGGATTTCCTTTGTGCACAGCCAAGCCTGGGTCCCCGACACTCTAACCTGCAGTGCACGACCTCCTGAGTTGTCCTCTGGCGTCGCGGGATCTCCTTTTGTGACTTCGGGTGAGCTCCGGTTCACTCTTCTTCGTAGTGCCTGTTCTGGCACTTCTGCGGGTGCTGCTTGCTTCTGAGAGGGCTCCTTGTCTTGCTGGGCGCCCCCTCTGTCTCCTCACACAATTGGCGACATCCTGGTCCCTCCTGCGCCACAGCAGCATCCAAAAACCCTAACCGCCACCCTTGCAGCTAGCAAGGCTTGTTTGCGGTCTTTCTGCGTGGGAACACCTCTGCAAGCTTCTTCACGACGTGGGACATCCATCCTCCAAAGGGGAAGTTCCTAGTCCTCTTCGTTCTTGCAGAATCCACAGCTTCTACCATCCGGTGGCAGCTTCTTTGCACCCTCAGCTGGCATTTCCTGGGCATCTGCCAAATCTCGACTTTGTCGCGACTCTTGGACTTGCCACTCAGGAGCTCTGGGCACCTCCCAGGGGAGGTGCAGGTCAGGGGAGTGGTCACTCCCCTTTCCTTTGTCCAGTTTCGTGCCAGAGCAGGGCTTGGGGATCCCTGAACTGGTGTAGACTGGCTTTTCAAACCAAAGGGCATTACTGTGAATTGGTAGTGCCCTCCAATAGTCGAAAATGCAGTTTTTGCTTTAGCATCCTCTGATAACTTGATCTGCCAATACCCTCCAGTCAAATCAAAGGTGCTTAGATACTTGGCAGATGCCAGTGTATCTATTAGCTCATCTGCCCTGGGTATAGGGTGAGCATCAGTTTTGGTTACCTGGTTGAGACCTCTGTAGTCTACACAAAATCTCATTTCCCTTTTCCCATCTTTGGAATGAGGCTTTGGTACAAGTACCACAGGAGAGGCCCATGGACTTTCCGAGTGCTCAACCACTCCCAGTTCAAGCATTTTCTGAACCTCTTGTTTTATACAGTCTCTGACATGGTCAGGCTGCCTATAGATCTTACTTTTGACAGGTATGCTGTCTCCAGTATCTATAGTGTGCTCACACCAAGAAGTGGTGCCTGGCACAGTAGAAAAGAGTTCAGAAAACTGACCCAGGAGATTTATGCAGTGGTCTTTCTGCTCAGCAGTAAGACAATCTGCCAAAACTACACCTTCCACTAGAGCATCTTGTTCTGTGGAAGAGAAGAGATCAGGGAGAGGGTCACTCTCTTCTTCCTGTCCTTCATCTGTTGCCATGAGCAGGGTGAGATCAGCCCTGTCATAGTAGGGTTTGAGACGATTGACATGGAGCACCCTAAGGGGACTCCTGGCAGTGCCCAAGTCAACCAAGTAGGTGACTTCTCCCTTTTTCTCAACAATAATGTGGGGACCACTCCATTTGTCCTGGAGTGCTCTTGGGGCCACAGCCTCCAAGACCCACACTTTCTGCCCTGGTTGGTATTGAATCAGAACAGCCTTCTGGTCATGCCATTGCTTTTGGAGCTCTTGGCAGGCCTGAGGGTTTTTGCTGGCCTTTTTCATGTACTCAGCCATTCTGGATCAACTATGTCTTGGTTAGGAGCTTTTAAAGGTTGTTCCCAACCCTCCTTTACAAGTGTTAGAGGACCTCTTACAGGGTGCCCAAATGGGAGTTCAAAGGGGCTGAAGCCCACTCCTTTCTGGGGTACCTCCCTGTAAGCAAAAAGGAGGCAAGGTAACAGGACATCCCATCTCCTTCGGAGTTTTTCAGGGAGTCCCATTATCATTCCTTTCAGAGTTTTGTTAAACCTCTCAACCAGTCCATTTGTTTGTGGATGATAGGGTGTGGTGAATTTGTATGTTACACCACATTCCTTCCACATGGCCTTTAAGTAAGCATACATAAAGTTGCTACCTCTGTCTGATACCACCTCTTTTGGGAAGCCCACCCTGGAAAAGATTCCCAGGAGGGCCTTTGCCACTGCAGGAGCTGTAGTGGTCCTTAGAGGAATTGCTTCAGGATATCTGGTGGCATGGTCCACTACCACCAAAATAAACCTATTGCCTGAAGCACTAGGAGTGTCAAGGAGGCCAACTATGTCAACCCCTACCCTTTCAAAGGGAACCCCAACCACAGGCAGTGGAATAAGGGGTGCCTTTGGGGTGCCACCTGTTTTGCCACTGGCTTGACAGGTGACACAGGACTTACAAAATTCCTTTGTGTCCTCTGACATTCTAGGACAATGAAACAAGGGGACAAGCCTGTCCCATGTTTTCATCTGCCCCAAATGTCCAGCCAAGGGAATGTCGTGGGCTAGAGTTAGGAGGAACTCTCTGTATTGCAGGGGAATAACCAATCTCCTGGCAGCTCCAGGTTTTGGGTCCCTTGCCTCTGTATACAAGAGGTTGTCCTCCCAGTAAACTCTGTGAGAGTCACTGACATCCCTATTTTGCTGTTTGACAGCTTGCTGTCTTAGACCCTCTAGTGTGGGACAGGTCTGCTGTGCCACACTCAGCTCCTCCCTGGCAGGCCCCCCTCCACCCAAAAGCTCAGCAGTGTCTGCTTCCAGCTCCTCTGGTGCAGGTTCTGCACAGGGGGGAAATTCTTCTTCCTCAGAAGTAGAATCATCTGTAGAGGGAGGGATAGTAGGTAGGGATTTACCTTTACTAACCCTAGCTTTAGGGAGCAATTGGTCCATTGTTCCAGGATCCAAGTCACCCTGTCCTTTTGGTTTTTGGCCTGAGCCCTGGTCAAAGCAAAAATATGGCCAGGAATGCCCAGTATAGCTGCATGAGCCTCCAACTCCACTTCTGCCCAAGCTGATGTCTCTAAATCGTTCCCTAGTAGACAGTATACAGGTAAATCTGAGGCAACCACAACTTTCTTTGGACCAGTAACCCCCCCCCCAGTTGAGATTCACAACAGCCATGGGGTGGCTAAGAGTGTTGTTATGAGCATCAGTCACTTGGTACTGGTGACCAAGTAGGTGTTGTTCAGGGTGGACCAGTTTCTCTATCACCATGGTAACACTGGCACCTGTGTCCCTGTAGGCCTGAACCTCAACACCATTTATTAGGGGAAGTTGCTTGTACTTATCCATATTAAGGGGACAAGCAACCAAGGTGGCCAAATCAATGGCACATTCAGAGACTAACACAGCCTCTGTGGTCTCCCTAACAAGACCAACCCCAACTAAATTACCAAAAGTGAGCCCAGCTACTCCCTTGGATTGGCTATTAGTAGGTTTGCTCCCACCACTACTGCTATTACTAGGGGCACTAGGTGTAGCAGTAGGGGTTGTGGTAGTGGGAGGCTTGGTGCTTTTCTTTGGACAACTGGCATCAGTTGTCCAATGGCCTTTTACTTTACATAAATAGCACCATGGTTTCTTTACTTGATTAGAAGAGGATTTGGACCCACCACCCCCACCAGAGTGTTTTTGTGGGCCTGATGAAGACTCATTTTTAGATTTGTCTCCACCCTTGTCTGAAGACTTACCATCCTTCTTCTTGCCATCCTTGTCACCCCCTGTATGAACTTTTCTGTTCACTCTTGTTCTGACCCATTTGTCTGCCTTCTTTCCCAATTCTTGGGGAGAGGTCAGATCTGAGTCCACTAGATATTGGTGTAACAAATCAGACACACAGTTATTCAGAATATGCTCTCTCAGGATTAAGTTATACAGGCTTTCATAGTCAGAAACTTTACTGCCATGTAACCACCCCTCCAAGGCCTTCACTGAATGGTCAACAAAGTCTACCCAGTCTTGTGAAGACTCCTTTTTGGTTTCTCTGAACTTGATCCTGTACTGTTCAGTGGTTAAGCCATAACCATCTAGGAGTGCATTCTTTAAAACTGTAAAATTATTGGCATCACTTTCCTTCACAGTAAGGAGCCTATCCCTACCCTTTCCACTGAAAGATAGCCATAGGATAGCAGCCCACTGCCTTTGAGGGATCCCCTGTACAATACAGGCCCTCTCAAGTGCAGCAAACCACTTGTTAATGTCATCCCACTCCTTGTAAGGGGGAACTATCTTATGCAGATTCCTAGAATCATGCTCTTTTACAGGATTACTATCTGTAATACTGCTGCTGCCACCATGGGTCCAAACCCCAACCCCTGCCTTTCTTTTTCTAAGTCTAAAGTTTCCCTGTCTAGAGCCAGCTGTTGCTGTTTAAGCTTCACCCTGGTCTCTTCCACTCTCAATCTATTGAGCTCCCTTTCTAACATTCTGTCATCAGGGTGGGTGGGTTGGGCATGCTTAGACACAGAAGAATGGTGTGAATGAACAGAGGGAGACCTGTCCCTAACAGATGGCACTCTAACAACCTGGCCTGCTGGAGTGAAACCCCTACTGTGATGAGAGCTCACATTAGTACCAGTGATGCTAGGTGGCCTGCTAAGGGGCAGGTTGGGAAGGATACCATCTAACACTCTTGCTGCGGCTACCCCAGAATCAGAGTGTGAACCATCTGCTAATCTCTCACCTGATGTGCCACCTAAGGCCTTATCATTTTCAATGAGCATATTAATCAACAATTCTCTAGAGGGATTCTTCCCTACCCCTAAACCTCTTTCAATGCAGAGACTCCTTGCACCTTTCCAGCTAAGGTTGTCATAAGCAGTGCTGGCCAGATCAAGAGTAGGACCTGTACCAGACATGATAGAAAAAGGTTTAAGGGACAGAAAAAGAAAGAAAAAGTTTCAGAACTTTTTAAGGAACAGAAAAAAAAACGTTTTCAACTTTTAAGAAACTTTTTGAAAGTTTTAGAGGTACTTTTCAGCACTTAGCAATAGAGTAAGAGAAGAAAAGCAAAACTTTATGGTTAGGTGTACATACACTGAACTTGTTTTGTATATTATTCTCTTATGAAAAGTACAAAATGACAAAGTGGTAAGTAGTTGCAAGTACTTATCCCACCGCTGCACAACCAATGTAGGAGACTGGACCTGGTGCAGAGTGTAAGTACCCCTTGGTACTCACTACAAACCAGGCCAGCCTCCTACACCCATCCACTGTGTGGACTTGTTCTGGGGTTTCTTTGGGTTGTGCTGGTATTTGTTGAGTCATGGCCCAAGTCTTGTCCATATATATGCCACTGGCACTACAATCAAGTAAAGCCAGTGTTCTCTCTTGACGGCCGTCCGGTAAATGTAAAGTCACAGGTAACATAAACAGAGTAGTGGCATTGTCCTTAAAGGAACTGATGTAAGGTATAGCTGATGATCCCGTCCCCTTCCTTCTTACAGAGGACGGGAAGTGGCGTTTCCCGATGGCCTTTGAGGCCGAACAGGGCAGGTCCGGAGCATGTGGCCGGCAACACCACAATACAGGCATAATCCCTTCCTACGCCTGTCTTCCCGCTCGCTAACAGAAAGTGGTCCTCGAGTGGTATCCACCTGCATAGGTTCGCCTTTGGCGTCTCTGGCGGGAGGACGAGGTTCCTCGGTACGATGCATAAAGACACGTGAAGTGCTTGGCTGAGATGATCCTCTACTCTTTCTCTTCTCTACACGTCGCTCTTGGAGACGGGATTCGATGGAAAGAGCCTGATCCACCAGACCACGAAGATCTTCAACTCGGGTGGAGTGTACTAACTCGTCTTTGATTTCTTCTTTAAGTCCTCTATGGAATAAGGTCACCAGAGTTCGTTCCACCCAAGTGGTCTCAGCCACTAGCTGTCGAAAGCGGGTAATATATTGGAGGACATCTTGTGTGCCTTGTTGGATGTCACATAAGGCTTCTTCTGCAGAGGCCTCCAATCCTGGACGACTGAACATCTGTTTGAACCGACTTACAAAGGCAGGATAGTCTGATAATACTGGGTCATTGGAGGATACCATCGGGGTTGCCCAGGCCAAGGCAGGACCGGATAAGGCACTGATAAGATATCCCACCTTTGTCTTGTCGTGGGAGAATTGGGTAGGTCGGAAGGCGAAATACACAGTTAATGCATTGAGGAACTCTCGCAGCTTAGTTGGTTCACCCGAGAAACGAGGAGTAGAGGTGGAGACGGCCGGAACATCCGCACTGCGAAAGGCCAAAGCTTGACGTAAAGCAGCATTCTCGTTGCGTAATTGTTGCAGTTCCTGAGCCTGTTGCTGAATGGTTGCCAGAAGAGATTGATCAGGATCTGCAGCAGCCGCCAGTGTATCATCCATGATGTTAGACGACGTCGGGAGTATTTGACGCTGAAATCTGTCACGACTTACGTGCTGCTTTACCCTGGAGGACGCAGAGCGAGTGGCGTGGATCCTGTTCTTGAATGTTCGGCCTTGGCCCAAGTAGGGGCAACTCTTTCTGGTAGCCACGGAGCTGCAGGCAATGGGTACGCCAAGAGCAGGCCATGTCCCTTAGAAGTAGCGCCAGAGGGAAAAACCCCAGAAAGGGGAAAAAACCTCCACAAGGATATGTTCCTAAAACAGGAACAAAAAAGGAAGAGATATCAACAAGAGCAAATACAGGAAAAAGTATTCCGAACTGTCGAGAACCAGCACACGAATACGAGGAAGCAGGAGCGAAGACACCATCCAAACAGAAAGTGTTGCAGCGCAAGGAGAGAGAATCACAGCCCTTAAATACCAAAAAACAGGAAACGACCAACAGGAAGTAAAAGGACACCATCTTAGATAGGGAAAAGTACATAGAACAGAATGGACTAGGAACCATAGAAAATAGGGAACAAGGAATGCTGGGAAGAGAAAAGTAACATGGGAAGGGGGAAAAAACATAAAGGAAGGTACAACCAGATGTCCCAGAAAGGAAAAAAAAAGAAGAAAAGAAAAAAGAGAAGAAAAGAACAGGTGAGTGGGGGTCAGAAATGTCTGAAAACGCTGTGCACAGAAGAAGCGTGAGGCCCCATGGCCAATTTGGGGCCTCGGAAAGCACACAGCAGACTGGGGGCATGCCGCGTCTTGGAAACACGTGTTGCGGCCCGAGCCGAATGTTCGGCTCGTGCCGCGGAGCAGCGGCGCAACACCCTCTGCCCGCGAAGCTCCAGAGAAAGATATCCGTCGCCTAAGAAGACACTGCACCCGCAGCCCTCAGGCCTTGGGGATACCGACCCTCAGTGCCTCACCATCCAGCAGCCGGCCCTCCACCCTGTCTGACCAGGGTAGTGCCCGAGACACCCCCCTGGACCTCGCCAGCAGCCCTGAGTGACCCTTGGGGTCTCCTCGTAGACCAGCATTGAAAACCCGACGTACTGTTTGCACCCTGCATCTGGCCACCCCTGTGCCACTGAGAGTGTGTGTTTGGTGCCTACTTGTGCCCCCTCCAGTGCTCCTTTAACCCCCCCTGGTCTGCCTTCCAAGCTGCAGGTACTTACCTGCAGGCAGGCCTGATTCCGAGTACCCCCGTCTCCATAGGAGCACACGTTAAAATTGCTCAACTTTGACCTCTGCACCTGACCAGCCCGTGTTGCTGGTGGTGTTGCTGGTGGTGGGTGTTTTGGGTTAACTTGAACCCCAACCGGTGGACTTCCTAAAACCCAGAGACTGAAACTGTAAGTGTTGTACTTACTTGTAAAACAATCTTACATTTTTCCCCCCATGTACTACTTCTGAAAATTGCAGTGTCCATTTTTAAAACAGATTATTACCAATAATTCAAAAGCTGTATAATTTATCGATTTCAAACAAAGTACTGTTGATACATGTATGAAATACTAATCTATTGAAGTACTTACCTACAACTTGAATCTTGTGGTTCTAAAAATAAATTGAGAAAATATATATTTTCTACATAAAATCAATTGGTCTGGAGTTAAGTCATTGAGTGTGCTTTTTGTATTGTCTGTGTGTGTACAACAAATGCTTTGCAATACCCTCTGATAAGCCTAACTGCTCGACCACACTGCCACAAAAGAGAGCATTAGTATTATCTACTTTAGCCTCTGTTAAGCCTCTGGGGAACCCCTGGAGTCTGTGCACACTATATCTCACTTTGATATAGTGTGTACAGCAAGCCTTTCTGCTCCTTTGCTCTGGAGATGTATGTATGTTGTTCTACTGTGGGCATGCCCAGCCCATCTGCTATGTGAATCTACTCTTTTATTTTCTTCTGCTGCCTGGCTCTGGGCAAACCCTACATTTGAGCCACCAAAAACCAATCTTGTAGTCACTGTCACCCTGCTCACCCGCCCACCCGTGCTTCACCAGCTAACCAGAACACACCACTTTCCATACCAGATCCTACCTCTCTTGCTCCATTTAGCCTCACAGATGCGAGTGGCAAAAAGAAATTCAGCTTCGGTGCCAGACAGAGAAACTGTGCTTACTCCAGTTTTGGAATGTTCATAGATTCACATGCTTGAATCATTCCCCGTCATCGAGATGGGAGTCCCTGGTACCATAAAATAGCAGTGCAAAGCTAAATATATATACAACATGAATGCCTTAGGCCTTTCAATTTTGCAACCTATCATAGTCTATTTAAAAAAGGGGCCAAACCTATCTGTCAGCCAATCAGGCTGCTCTTCCCTCTAAAACACTCCTGGGAGAAGCTCCCGTCCCTCGGATTTTCTACTGCGCGTCGTGCTAGGGAGTCTCCACTGAGCTCTGCTCACTTATTCCCTATTTAAATACTTTCAACATATATTTCTGCTTGGGTAGCATTGCTTTGGTTCCCACAGAGTTTTACTCACAACAAATGTTGTCCTGACATTTTTTCATCATGTCAGACAAAGAGAAAAAAAAGTTTCTCCAGGGCCTGCAGTACCTGTGGAAAAAAAGAGGTTTAATTCTGAAGACTCTCAGGAAGACTGCATGTATTGCCTCTATCCTGATCATTCTGCCAAGGACTGTAATGAACGCTGCACCTTTTCAACAAAAACATTGAAGGGTAGAGAAGGAAGGCTGCTCACCTGGCTCCAAAAACTCAAGACCAGGAAAGAGCCAGATTCTGACTTGAATAGCGAGGAATCCTCTTGGGCCTCTAGAAGATCTCATAAGAGGGAAAGATCCTCCTCTCAGTACCCAAAAATGCCCCAAAAAGACCATTCATGGTTCTTACAAGGGCCGCCATCCTTCAGCATCAACAGAAATAATTCCCAGAAGAAAAAGCAGCGTTTTGAGATCAGAACACACCTCGTCCAGCAAGGTGTCACCCGTTATACCAGCTCATCTTTTGGATGAAGAAAACTCTGAGAAGGAGGGCCCCCTGGGGTTGTGCATAGTCCCTCCGAAAGAAGAAGAGGAAGGATATGAGGGGAATATGAGCACCAGGATTATTATGCTTTCCATGATCAGTATCAACAGCCATTCCAGGAAACATTGGGTTGCCCACCTTTATCTCTAACATCTGACTTACAAGTAATGCTTACAGACTATAGAAAGCACTTTCCATCTACTGCAGCTCATGCACAGCAAACACCCACCATTGCCACATCTCCTGCTGCTCAACCATCTATGCCAGCACAGAGACCTCTGTCATTGCCAACCTCAGTTAGGCGTACACCACAGACAGCCCTTCTCCATGACCCAGATACCTCTGATGAAGAGAGAGAGGAAGGAGAGCTGCGTGACTCACATATGGAATGGGACGACTCCCTCATCCCTACGCCATCATCTGCGTCACCTATCCCAGTGTACTCGACACCGGAAACAATGGGGGTTTTCACAGCTTACTGAAAAGGGCAGCTAAAAGATAGATTTGCATTACCCATGCCTATGAGGTGTACTGTACCTTATATGATTTTAAGGAACCATTCCAGAAAAGTGCAAGATCCATGCCCGTCGTCAACTATATCTGGGAAGAGGGCCTGAAAGTTATGAATAATCCGGCTTCAGTGAAAGTGGTTCTTCTGTGGCTATACAGCACCAGGGGACACCCCGGCTTGTCTTACTGGTCATCAAAACCCGGATTCAGTGATCACGCAGGCAGCCCAAAGAAGATCCAAGAAACCCTCCACTCTGATCTCTGCACCTCTGGACAAAGAGGGAAGACACTTAGACAACATTGGTAAGCGTTTTCCCTCAATACCGGCAATGTTTTGGGCAGATATGATTGGCAGCTATGAGCTGACATCGCCCCAAACATAGCTCAACTTCCAGAAGAAGCTAAAGTAGAGGCAAAAGAGATCTTACATGAAGGAGAGCACATATCAGCGGAAACTATAGACTGGCCCCTTGACATCACCACTGTGCTCAGGAGACAAGGCTGGCTTTAAGCTATCTCCTTTAGGCCTAAAGTGCAAAGTAAGACTTGGGACCTTCCTATTGATGGAGAAGCCTTTTTTGGCAAGTATGTAGACAAAGCACTACAGACAATTAAAACGGACACGTATACGGCTAGATCTTTGAGAAATCTGCAGTTCAAAAAGTTGCACTTCGCAGGATGCCTTCATATAGAGGAGATTTTCAACAATACAGATATCCCTTCTATACAAACACTTCTCCACAGTTTCATTCTCAATACTCCCAGAGACGACCACCTCTAGTGGCCTACAATAGACCTACCACTCGAGGGCGATCAACACATCAGGGAAAGGAACCTGGTTGTCCCCAATGACCTGGAACAGGCTCCAGATAGTTCTCTCTCCCTGCCATTCAGACTAGGAGGAAGAATATCCCAGGCCATCCAACGCTGGCAAGAGATAACATCGAACAAATGGTTCCCCGACCTTGTTCAATTTCCACACACACTAGAATTTATTCAGATCCCAACATCAAACCCACCGCATACTTCCATTCCCAAACATCTACGTCTACTCAATTTGGAAATCAAGACCATGCTCTGAAAGGGAGCAATAGAGAGTCCTTCTTGCACAGCAAGGAAAGGGATTCTACTCCCATTTCTTTCTCATCTGCAAAAAGTGGAAGGATTGGTATCCTATCCTCGACCTCAGGGATCTCAACAATATCTAAAAAAGCAATTGTTCAGCATGGTAATGTTGCAAGATATTTTCCTACGACTAAACCATGGAGATTATATGGCAACTCTAGACTTGTAGGGTGCATATTTTCACATCCCCATCCATCCTTCCCACAGAAGATTCCTAAGGTTCACAATAGCCGGGAGCCACTACCATTTTAGAGTTCTTCCTTTTGGTCTGAAGTTAGCCCCAAGAATATTCACAAAATGCCTAGCCTCTTTAGCAGCCTTTTTAAGGAAACAAAAACATCAAGTGTTCCCATATATAGACGACTTGCTTGTAAAAAGTACATTCCAATCAAGCAGCACAGAAATCTACCACAGCCTACATAGCTAGGTCTTATTCTGAATTGGAACAAATCAAGCCCACAACCTTCAAGGACTATAACCTTTCTGGTAGCAACCCTGGATACTCTGAGCAACAAGGCTTGCCCCACATCAGAAAGACAAATCAAACTAATGTCACTGGCAAAGCCTGTCCCGAAAATAGAGTCTCTTTCAGTACGTCTCTATAAGTCACTGTTGGGAATGATGTCTTCATGCTTTCCTCTGTTTCTGTTCTACCTCCTATGAATGCGACCCCTTCAGGAAAAACTAGATCTCCAGTGGGCACAAGCAACAGGTTTTTTCGATTACATCATCAGGGTCACTCCAGCTGTGGTACAAGCTCTATCATGATGAACACTACAATCACATCATTCAGTTGGCCTTTCATTCCTCGCTCAGCTCTCTCCATTGGTCATTACCACAGATGCTTCCCTGAGGGGATGGGGAGGATACCTTCAAGACTTACAGGTCAGTGGCAAGGGGTAGAAGCCGTAGAAGAGTTGTCAAACCATCTGCTAGAGCTCTAGGCAGTACATCTAGCTTTGCAGGCTTTCCTTCCCAGGATAAAAACTCTGCAGTTCTCATATGAACAACAGACAATACGACAACGATGCACTACATAAACAAACAAGGAGTTATGGGATTACTTCCCCTCTCGAGAGAGAGAGAGAGAGAGAGAGAGAGAGGGTCGCAAAACATCTGGATGAGGACCAAAATGCCATCTTGAAATGGGAAAAAGAAAAAGGAAGCAGTCCATACTGGGAAATTAATAGTATTCTGGGAAAGAGAAAATATGGCCTGATGTCCAGGGCAAAGAATTTGTCCAAGAACCCAACATCAGGTAAGCAATCATGTGTGTGTCACAGGGAACACCCGTGACACAGGAGCAGAGCGTGAAGTATCCGTGGCGAGATCCTTGGCCCGACCCTGGGCCTCCGGACCTCACCTCTGGAAAGAGGAGAGATGCTGCAGGTAGGTCCACGGTCCGCGGCAGGCCTGATGGGCCAAAAGATGGACCTCGGGCCCGCCCCATGCTGAGGTTGAAAACCCGGCCGCAGCGTAACATATTTGGGGTTTTCCCACCAGTCAGACCTCCTCTTCCATGTTGGCGTCTAAACACGGTGCAATCCCAGCTCACGAAACACTTGTTTGAGCCTATTCACAGAATGGACTTAAAGTACTTATCTTGGAAGGTTGCTCTCCTTGTGGCTCTGACTTCAGCCAGGCATGTCAGTGAAATCCAAGCTCCTATTATTCAGGAACCCTTCCTCCAGTTTAGAGAAGATAGGGTAATCATTCGCACAAACCCAAAGTTTATCCCTAAAGTTCCTTCGGACTTTCATCTCAGTGAGCCTTTGATCTTAAAGACCTTCTTTCCGAACCCTTCAGCACTGGCCAAAAAGGCTCTTCATTCTTTGGACATCAAGAGATGCATCAAATTCTACATAGACAGGACCAAGACTTTCCTTAAGTCTAATCAGCTATTTGTGGCTTACAGCCTACCACGGAAATAGTGACCCCTTTCCAAACTGAGCATAGCTAGATGGATAGTTTGTGCAATTCACTAGTGTCACCAAGCAGCAGAAACGCCATTACAGACTTCGGTGCATGCTCATTCCACCAGATCTATATCAACGTCAACGGCACTGTTTGCTGGTGCGCCGCTCCAGGACATTTGCAGAGCAGCTCCCTGGAAGAATACCCACACCTTTTCACAAAACTACTGTCTGGACCCGACCCCTAAAGGGGAGATGTAGGCCATGCAGTTCTAAGACATCATTTCCGGTAAAGGTGAGCTACTCTTTCTTACCACCGACCTTTTTCTAGTTCTGCACATTGCATACGTTATAATGTGTTTCTTTTCTTTAGTAACTTCATATGGAACTGTTTTTCATACGTTTAACCACAACTTATGACTTGAGTGCAGAGTTATGTCGTTAATAATACTATGAGTATACATTTTCTGCTGTGATATTTGCAAAGAATTGTATTCTTTAATTCTCATACTGCTGTGTGCTATTATTACTGCTTTCTACTCTGATTCAAGCACGACAATCTATGAAAGTTCCAATACTGGAGCAAGAAAATTAGTTGCTTACCTGTAACTTTACTTCTCCTGTATTAGAATCTTTCATAGATTCACGTGCGATTCACCCTCTTCCCCTGGGAAGCTCACCTTTTCCCCTCTGTTTATGGTTCTCCTGCACTTGTGCCATGGAAAATCTAAGGGACTGGAGCTTTTCTTAGGAGTGTTGTAGAGGGAAGGGCAGCCTGATTGGCTCACAGATAGGTTTGGTCTATTTTTTTAAATAGACTATGATGGGTTGCAAAATTTAAGAGCCTAAGTCCTTCATGTTGTATCCATATTTTGCTTTGCATCGCTAATATATCCTTCCGGGGACTCCCATCTCGACGACAGGGCATGATTTAAGTATATGAATCTAAGAAAGATTCTAATACTGGAGAACTACAGCTACAGGTAAGTAACTTATTTTCCTATCTGGGCTAAAACAGTCCACAAGACCGTCTCTGTCTTTTGCATTTAAATTTATGGAGAAAGTTAGTGAAAACATCGACTAACAGAACATTTCTGTAATGTTTTTTTAAAAATGGCAAAAAACTGACTTTTAGGGGCTTGTTGAATGCAACCTGGGTACTAATTGCTCACCCCGAAAATAATGACAGAGGAGGTTGCGAAATGTATGCGCTAGAGTATTTCTCTGACCACAACTGCACATCAGTCTTAGTTTCGGCCCATGCAATGGAGATTAACACAGTAATCACAAGTGGGGGTTTTGCCCTTTCCTAGCTGCGTGAACTCAGAATGTGCACTAGCTGCCCTTCTGATTCACGCCATGTTCAATCCAGCAAACATTGTGCTGACAAAGATCCTCAAGGGGCCACGATCCCCCCCACTGTGCAATCCCAAAATGGGCACAAACAGGAATTTAGAACTAAGTCTGGGCAAAAATTCTGTTATGTCAGTGTAATCATGTGAAATTTTTGAAATTTTGCGTTATGCTTGTTACATGAAATTCTTGAAATTATTCCATTAAAACCAGAAACCAAGTGGCTATTGTTTGCATCACTTCTGTGTTCTGGGCATTTTTGTTTTGCGCAAAATGCATCCTTGCATCCAAAATATAGTTTTCATACCCCTGCTTAGAGCTGGCACCCATACTGGGAGAATTCTCTTCTCCCTCCCTAAACAAAAGGATTTTCCAGGGAAAATTTCACTTGAAATGTTTTCTTTCAGAAAAACTCACCCTAAAGAGGGTTAAGTTCACAAACTTCAGAACTTCGCCCAGTACAAAATCTGCCAGCTTTAATTCTACACACCAATGGTTGAAAGAGGCCTGAACCACAACAGCGGGGTTGGAGCTCAGCCCCCCCCAAAGAGCCACACAAAGACGTCTTCTGCCCTCATCCCGTGCAACCTTCTGTGTGTCTCTCCCTTCCTGTCCAGGACAGTTCCCGAGCCTGGCCTTCACCCACCCTTCTCTCCCAGTGGAACGGCCCTGCCTGTCCAAGTGCCCACAAAGCCGCTCCACAGCCAAGCTTCATAGAAAGGGACCACTCTTGCTGTGTTGATTGCTCCATTTTCTCATCTCTCCCCTGCCTGCAGTTCTAGCCGCCTCCGTGTATGCAGCGGTGATGCTCCATCCTGCAGGTGTCCGTCTGCCCCCGCCTGCAGTTCTAGCTGCTTCCATGTATGCAGCTGTGACGATCCATCCTCCAGGTATCTCTTTGCCCCCCGCCTGCAGTTCTAGCCGCCTCCGTGTATGCAGCGGTAACCCTCTATTCTCCAGGGGTCCATGCGCCCCCCGCCTGCAATTCTACCCACCTCCGTGTATGCAGTGTTGACCCTCCATCCTACAGGTGTCCATCTGTCCCCGTCTGCAGTTCTAGAAACCTCCGTGTATGCAGCGGTGACGCTCCATCCGCCAGGTGTCCCTCTGCCCCCGCCTGCAGTTCTAGCCGCCTCTGTGTATGCAGCGGTGACGCTCCATCTTCCAGGTGTCCGTCTGCCCCCGCCTGCAGTTCTAGCCGCCTCCATGTATGCAGCGGTGACGCTCCATCCTCCAGGTGTCCATCTGTCCTCCGCCTGCAGTTCTAGCCGCCTCCTTGTATACAGCGGTGAGGCTCCATCCTCCAGGTATCCGTCTGTCCCCGTGTCCATCTGTCCCCGCCTGCAGTTCTAGCGCCTCTGTGTATGCAGCGGTGATACTCCATCCTCCAGGTGTCCATCTGTCCTCGCCTGCAGTTCTAGCCGCCTCCGTGTATGCAGCGGTGACACTCCATCCTCCACGTGTCCCTCTGCCCCCCGCCTACAGTTCTAGCCACCTCCTTGTATGCAATGGTGACCCTCCATCCTCCAGGTGTCCCTCTGTCCCCGCCTGCAGTTCTAGCTGCCTCCGTGTATGCAGCGGTGACGCTCCATCCTCCAGGTGTCCCTCTGTCCCCGCCTGCAGTTCTAGCCACCTCCGTGTATGCAGTGTTGACGCTCCATCATCCAGGTGTCCGTCTGCCCCCGCCTGCATTTCTAGCCGCCTTCATGTATGCAGCGGTGACGCTCCATCCTTCAGGTTTCCCTCTGCCCCCCGCCTGCAGTTCTAGCCGCCTCCATGTATGCAGTGTTGATGCTCCATCCTCCAGGTGTCCGTCTGTCTCAGCCTGCAGTTCTAGCCGCCTCTGTGTATGCAGCGGTGACGCTCCATCCTCCAGGTGTCCCTCTGTGTCCGCCTGCAGTTCTAGCTGCCTACGTGTATGCAGCGGTGACACTCCATCCTCCAGGTGTCCCTCTGTCCCCGCCTGCAGTTCTAGATGCCTACGTGTATGCAGTGTTGACGCTCCATCCTCCAGGTGTCCGTCTGCCCTGCCTGCAGTTCTAGCGCCTCTGTGTACGCAGCGGTGACACTCCATCCTCCAGGTGTACATCTGTCCTCGCCTGCAGTTCTAGCCGCCTCCGTGTATGCAGCGGTGACGCTCCATCCTCCACGTGTCCCTCTGCCCCCCGCCTACAGTTCTAGCCGCCTCCTTGAATGCAACAGTGACTCTCCATCCTCCAGGTGTCCCTCTGTCCCCGCCTGCAGTTCTAGCTGCCTCCGTGTATGCAGCGGTGATGCTCCATCCTCCAGGTGTCCCTCTGTCCCCGCCTGCAGTTATAGCCGCCTCCATTTTTTGCAGAGGTGACCCTCCATCCTCAAGGTGTCCGTCTGACTAGCCACCTCCATGTATGCAGCAGTGATGCTCCATCTTCCAGAGGTCCGTGTCCCCCCGCCTGCAGTTCTAGCCACCTCCGTGTATGCAGCGTTGACCCTCCATCCTCCAGGTGTTCATCTGTCCTCCCCTGCAGTTCTAGCCACCTCCATGTATGCACCGTTGACACTCCATCTGCCAGGTGTCCATCTGTCCTCGCCTGCAGTTCTAGCCACCTCCGTGTATGCAGCGGTGACGCTCCATCTGCCAGGTGTCCCTCTGCCCCCGCCTGCAGTTCTAGCTGCCTCCGTGTATGCAGAGGTGACGCTCCATCCTCCAGGTGTCCTTCTGCCCCCGCCTACAGTTCTAGCCGCCTCCTTGTATGCAACGGTGACCCTCCATCCTCCAGGTTTCCCTCTGCCCCCCGCCTGCAGTTCTAGCCGCCTCCATGTATGCAGTGTTGATGCTCCATCCTCCAGGTGTCCGTCTGTCTCCGCCTGCAGTTCTAGCCGCCTCTGTGTATGCAACGGTGACGCTCCATCCTCCAGGTGTCCCTCTGTGTCCGCCTGCAGTTCTAGCTGCCTCCGTGTATGCAGCGGTGACACTTCATCCTCCAGGTGTCCCTCTGTCCCCGCCTGCAGTTCTAGCTGCCTCTTTGTATGCAGTGTTGACGCTCCATCCTCCAGGTGTCCGTCTGCCCTGCCTGCATTTCTAGCCGCCTCCATGTATTCAGCGGTGACCCTCCATCCTCCAGGTGTCCGTCTGTCCCCGCCTGCAGTTCTAGCCTCCTCCGTGTATGCAGCGGTGAAGCGCCATCCTCCAGGTGTCTGTCTGTCCCCGCCTGCAGTTCTAGCTGCCTCCGTGTATGCAGCGGTGACGCTCCATCCTCCAAGTGTCCCTCTGTCCGCCCCTGCAGTTCTAGCCGCCTCCGTGTCTGCAGCAGTGAGGCTCCATCCACCAGGTGTCCCTCTGTCCCCGCCTGCAGTTCTAGCCACCTCCGTGTATGCAGCGGTGACGCTCCATCCTCCAGGTGTCCGTCTGCCCTTGCCGGTAGTTCTAGCCGCCTCCGTGTATGCAGCGGTGACGTTTCATCCTCCAGGTGTCTCTCTGTCCCCGCCTGCAGTACTAGCCGCCTCCATGTATGCAGCGGTGATGCTCCATCTTCCAGGGGTCCGTGTCCCCCCCGCCTGCAGTTCTAGCCACCTCTGTGCATGCAGCGTTGACCCTCCATCCTCCAGGTGTCCATCTGTCCTCACCTGCAGTTCTAGCCACCTCCGTGTATGCAGCGGTGACGCTCCATCTGCTAGATGTCCATCTGCCCGCGCCTACAGTTCTAGCTGCCTCCGTGATGCAGAGGTGATGCTACATCCTCCAGGTGTCCGTCTGCGCCCACCTGCAGTTCTAGCCGCCTCTGTGTATGCAGCGGTGACGCTCCATCCTCCAGGTGTCCCTCTGTCCCCGCCTGCAGTTATACCTGCCTCCGTGTATGCAGCGGTGACGCTCCATCCTCCAGGTGTCCCTCTGTCCCCGCCTGCAGTTCTAGCTGCCTCCTTGTATGCAGTGTTGACGCTCCATCCTCCAGGTGTCCGTCGGCCCCGCCTGCATTTCTAGCCTCCTCCATTTTTTGCAGCGGTGACCCTCCATCCTCAAGGTGTCCGTCTGTCCCCGCCTGCAGTTCTAGCCGCCTCCGCGTATGCAGCGGTGACCCTCCTTCCTCCACGTGTCTTCCTGTCCCTGCCTGCAGTTCTAGCCGCCTCCGTGTATGCAGAGGTGACGCTCCGTCCTCCAGGTGTCCCTCTGCCCCCCGCCTGTAGTTCCAGCCGCCTCCTTGTATGCAGCGGTGACGCTCCATCCACCAGGTGTCCCTCTGTCCCCGCCTGCAGTTATACCTGCCTCCGTGTATGCAGCGGTGACGCTCCATCCTCCAGGTGTCCCTCTGTCCCCGCCTGCAGTTCTAGCTGCCTCCTTGTATGCAGTGTTGACGCTCCATCCTCCAGGTGTCCGTCGGCCCCGCCTGCATTTCTAGCCTCCTCCATTTTTTGCAGCGGTGACCCTCCATCCTCAAGGTGTCCGTCTGTCCCCGCCTGCAGTTCTAGCCGCCTCCGCGTATGCAGCGGTGACGCGCCATCCTCCAGGTGTCCGTCTGTCTCCGCCTGCAGTTCTAGCCGCCTCCGTGTATGCAGCGGTGACGCTCCATCCTCCAGGTGTCCGTCTGCCGCTGCCTGTAGTTCTAGCCGCTTCCGTGTATGCATCGGTGATGCTTCATCCTCCAGGTGTCTCTCTGTCCCCGCCTGCAGTACTAGCCACCTCCATGTATGCAGCAGTGATGCTCCATCTTCCAGAGGTCCGTGTGCCCCCGCCTGCAGTTCTAGCCACCTCCGTGTATGCAGCGTTGACCCTCCATCCTCCAGGTGTCCATCTGTCCTCCCCTGCAGTTCTAGCCACCTCCGTGTATGCAGCGTTGATGCTCCATCTGCCAGGTGTCCATCTGTCCTCGCCTGTAGTTCTAGACACCTCCGTGTATACAGCGGTGATGCTCCATCTGCCAGGTGTCCCTCTGCCCGCGCCTACAGTTCTAGCTGCCTCCGTGATTCAGAGGTGATGCTCCATCCTCCAGGTGTCCGTCTGCCCCCACTTGCAGTTCTAGCCGCCTCCGTGAATGCAGCGGTGACGCTCCATCCTCCAGGTGTCCCTCTGCCCCCGCCTGCAGTTCTAGCCAAGAATTAAACCTCTTTTTTTCCACAGGTACTGCAGGCCCTGGAGAAACTTTTTTTTCTCTTTGTCTGACATGATGAAAAAATGTCAGGACAACATTTTTTGTGAGTAAAACTCTGTGGGAACCAAAGCAATGCTACCCAAGCAGCAGAAACGCCATTACAGACTTCGGTGCATGCTCATTCCACCAGATCTATATCAACGTCAACGGCACTGTTTGCTGGTGAGCCGCTCCAGGACATTTGCAGAGCAGCTCCCTGGAAGAATACCCACACCTTTTCACAAAACTACTGTCTGGACCCGACCCCTAAAGGGGAGATGTAGGCCATGCAGTTCTAAGACATCATTTCCGGTAAAGGTGAGCTACTCTTTCTTACCACCGACCTTTTTCTAGTTCTGCACATTGCATACGTTATAATGTGTTTCTTTTCTTTAGTAACTTCATATGGAACTGTTTTTCATACGTTTAACCACAACTTATGACTTGAGTGCAGAGTTATGTCGTTAATAATACTATGAGTATACATTTTCTGCTGTGATATTTGCAAAGAATTGTATTCTTTAATTCTCATACTGCTGTGTGCTATTATTACTGCTTTCTACTCTGATTCAAGCACGACAATCTATGAAAGTTCCAATACTGGAGCAAGAAAATTAGTTGCTTACCTGTAACTTTACTTCTCCTGTATTAGAATCTTTCATAGATTCACGTGCGATTCACCCTCTTCCCCTGGGAAGCTCACCTTTTCCCCTCTGTTTATGGTTCTCCTGCACTTGTGCCATGGAAAATCTAAGGGACTGGAGCTTTTCTTAGGAGTGTTGTAGAGGGAAGGGCAGCCTGATTGGCTCACAGATAGGTTTGGTCTATTTTTTTAAATAGACTATGATGGGTTGCAAAATTTAAGAGCCTAAGTCCTTCATGTTGTATCCATATTTTGCTTTGCATCGCTAATATATCCTTCCGGGGACTCCCATCTCGACGACAGGGCATGATTTAAGCATATGAATCTAAGAAAGATTCTAATACTGGAGAACTACAGCTACAGGTAAGTAACTTATTTTCCTATCTGGGCTAAAACAGTCCACAAGACCGTCTCTGTCTTTTGCATTTAAATTTATGGAGAAAGTTAGTGAAAACATCGACTAACAGAACATTTCTGTAATGTTTTTTAAAAAATGGCAAAAAACTGACTTTTAGGGGCTTGTTGAATGCAACCTGGGTACTAATTGCTCACCCCGAAAATAATGACAGAGGAGGTTGCGAAATGTATGCGCTAGAGTATTTCTCTGACCACAACTGCACATCAGTCTTAGTTTCGGCCCATGCAATGGAGATTAACACAGTAATCACAAGTGGGGGTTTTGCCCTTTCCTAGCTGCGTGAACTCAGAATGTGCACTAGCTGCCCTTCTGATTCACGCCATGTTCAACCCAGCAAACATTGTGCTGACAAAGATCCTCAAGGGGCCACGATCCCCCCCACTGTGCAATCCCAAAATGGGCACAAACAGGAATTTAGAACTAAGTCTGGGCAAAAATTCTGTTATGTCAGTGTAATCATGTGAAATTTTTGAAATTTTGCGTTATGCTTGTTACATGAAATTCTTGAAATTATTCCATTAAAACCAGAAACCAAGTGGCTATTGTTTGCATCACTTCTGTGTTCTGGGCATTTTTGTTTTGCGCAAAATGCATCCTTGCATCCAAAATATAGTTTTCATACCCCTGCTTAGAGCTGGCACCCATACTGGGAGAATTCTCTTCTCCCTCCCTAAACAAAAGGATTTTCCAGGGAAAATTTCACTTGAAATGTTTTCTTTCAGAAAAACTCACCCTAAAGAGGGTTAAGTTCACAAACTTCAGAACTTCGCCCAGTACAAAATCTGCCAGCTTTAATTCTACACACCAATGGTTGAAAGAGGCCTGAACCACAACAGCGGGGTTGGAGCTCAGCCCCCCCAAAGAGCCGCACAAAGACGTCTTCTGCCCTCATCCCGTCCAACCTTCTGTGTGTCTCTCCCTTCCTGTCCAGGACAGTTCCCGAGCCTGGCCTTCACCCACCCTTCTCTCCCAGTGGAACGGCCCTGCCTGTCCAAGTGCCCACAAAGCCGCTCCACAGCCAAGCTTCATAGAAAGGGACCACTCTTGCTGTGTTGATTGCTCCATTTTCTCATCTCTCCCCTGCCTGCAGTTCTAGCCGCCTCCGTGTATGCAGCGGTGATGCTCCATCCTGCAGGTGTCCGTCTGCCCCCGCCTGCAGTTCTAGCTGCTTCCATGTATGCAGCTGTGACGATCCATCCTCCAGGTATCTCTTTGCCCCCCGCCTGCAGTTCTAGCCGCCTCCGTGTATGCAGCGGTAACCCTCTATTCTCCAGGGGTCCATGCGCCCCCCGCCTGCAATTCTACCCACCTCCGTGTATGCAGTGTTGACCCTCCATCCTCCAGGTGTCCATCTGTCCCCGTCTGCAGTTCTAGAAACCTCCGTGTATGCAGCGGTGACGCTCCATCCGCCAGGTGTCCCTCTGCCCCCGCCTGCAGTTCTAGCCGCCTCTGTGTATGCAGCGGTGACGCTCCATCTTCCAGGTGTCCGTCTGCCCCCGCCTGCAGTTCTAGCCGCCTCCATGTATGCAGCGGTGACGCTCCATCCTCCAGGTGTCCATCTGTCCTCCGCCTGCAGTTCTAGCCGCCTCCTTGTATACAGCGGTGAGGCTCCATCCTCCAGGTATCCGTCTGTCCCCGTGTCCATCTGTCCCCGCCTGCAGTTCTAGCGCCTCTGTGTATGCAGCGGTGATACTCCATCCTCCAGGTGTCCATCTGTCCTCGCCTGCAGTTCTAGCCGCCTCCGTGTATGCAGTGGTGACACTCCATCCTCCACGTGTCCCTCTGCCCCCCGCCTACAGTTCTAGCCACCTCCTTGTATGCAATGGTGACCCTCCATCCTCCAGGTGTCCCTCTGTCCCCGCCTGCAGTTCTAGCTGCCTCCGTGTATGCAGCGGTGACGCTCCATCCTCCAGGTGTCCCTCTGTCCCCGCCTGCAGTTCTAGCCACCTCCGTGTATGCAGTGTTGACGCTCCATCATCCAGGTGTCCGTCTGCCCCCGCCTGCATTTCTAGCCGCCTTCATGTATGCAGCGGTGACGCTCCATCCTTCAGGTTTCCCTCTGCCCCCCACCTGCAGTTCGAGCCGCCTCCATGTATGCAGTGTTGATGCTCCATCCTCCAGGTGTCCGTCTGTCTCAGCCTGCAGTTCTAGCCGCCTCTGTGTATGCAGCGGTGACGCTCCATCCTCCAGGTGTCCCTCTGTGTCCGCCTGCAGTTCTAGCTGCCTACGTGTATGCAGCGGTGACACTCTATCCTCCAGGTGTCCCTCTGTCCCCGCCTGCAGTTCTAGATGCCTACGTGTATGCAGTGTTGACGCTCCATCCTCCAGGTGTCCGTCTGCCCTGCCTGCAGTTCTAGCGCCTCTGTGTACGCAGCGGTGACACTCCATCCTCCAGGTGTACATCTGTCCTCGCCTGCAGTTCTAGCCGCCTCCGTGTATGCAGCGGTGACGCTCCATCCTCCACGTGTCCCTCTGCCCCCCGCCTACAGTTCTAGCCGCCTCCTTGAATGCAACAGTGACTCTCCATCCTCCAGGTGTCCCTCTGTCCCCGCCTGCAGTTCTAGCTGCCTCCGTGTATGCAGCGCTGATGCTCCATCCTCCAGGTGTCCCTCTGTCCCCGCCTGCAGTTATAGCCGCCTCCATTTTTTGCAGAGGTGACCCTCCATCCTCAAGGTGTCCGTCTGACTAGCCACCTCCATGTATGCAGCAGTGATGCTCCATCTTCCAGAGGTCCGTGTCCCCCCGCCTGCAGTTCTAGCCACCTCCGTGTATGCAGCGTTGACCCTCCATCCTCCAGGTGTTCATCTGTCCTCCCCTGCAGTTCTAGCCACCTCCATGTATGCAGCGTTGACACTCCATCTGCCAGGTGTCCATCTGTCCTCGCCTGCAGTTCTAGCCACCTCCGTGTATGCAGCGGTGACGCTCCATCTGCCAGGTGTCCCTCTGCCCCCGCCTGCAGTTCTAGCTGCCTCCGTGTATGCAGAGGTGACGCTCCATCCTCCAGGTGTCCTTCTGCCCCCGCCTACAGTTCTAGCAGCCTCCTTGTATGCAACGGTGACCCTCCATCCTCCAGGTTTCCCTCTGCCCCCCGCCTGCAGTTCTAGCCGCCTCCATGTATGCAGTGTTGATGCTCCATCCTCCAGGTGTCCGTCTGTCTCCGCCTGCAGTTCTAGCCGCCTCTGTGTATGCAACGGTGACGCTCCATCCTCCAGGTGTCCCTCTGTGTCCGCCTGCAGTTCTAGCTGCCTCCGTGTATGCAGCGGTGACACTCCATCCTCCAGGTGTCCCTCTGTCCCCGCCTGCAGTTCTAGCTGCCTCCGTGTATGCAGTGTTGACGCTCCATCCTCCAGGTGTCCGTCTGCCCTGCCTGCATTTCTAGCCGCCTCCATGTATTCAGCGGTGACCCTCCATCCTCCAGGTGTCCGTCTGTCCCCGCCTGCAGTTCTAGCCTCCTCCGTGTATGCAGCGGTGAAGCGCCATCCTCCAGGTGTCTCTCTGTCCCCGCCTGCAGTTCTAGCTGCCTCCGTGTATGCAGCGGTGACGCTCCATCCTCCAAGTGTCCCTCTGTCCGCCCCTGCAGTTCTAGCCGCCTCCGTGTCTGCAGCAGTGAGGCTCCATCCACCAGGTGTCCCTCTGTCCCCGCCTGCAGTTCTAGCCACCTCCGTGTATGCAGCGGTGACGCTCCATCCTCCAGGTGTCCGTCTGCCCTTGCCGGTAGTTCTAGCCGCCTCCGTGTATGCAGCGGTGACGCTTCATCCTCCAGGTGTCTCTCTGTCCCCGCCTGCAGTACTAGCCGCCTCCATGTATGCAGCGGTGATGCTCCATCTTCCAGGGGTCCGTGTCCCCCCCGCCTGCAGTTCTAGCCACCTCTGTGCATGCAGCGTTGACCCTCCATCCTCCAGGTGTCCATCTGTCCTCGCCTGCAGTTCTAGCCACCTCCGTGTATGCAGCGTTGACGCTCCATCTGCTAGATGTCCATCTGCCTGCGCCTACAGTTCTAGCTGCCTCCGTGATGCAGAGGTGATGCTACATCCTCCAGGTGTCCCTCTGCGCCCACCTGCAGTTCTAGCCGCCTCTGTGTATGCAGCGGTGACGCTCCATCCTCCAGGTGTCCCTCTGCCCCCGCCTGCAGTTCTAGCCGCCTCCGTGTATGCAGCGGTGACCCTCCTTCCTCCACGTGTCTTCCTGTCCCTGCCTGCAGTTCTAGCCGCCTCCGTGTATGCAGCGGTGACGCTCCATCCTCCAGGTGTCCCTCTGCCCCCCGCCTGTAGTTCCAGCCGCCTCCTTGTATGCAGCGGTGACGCTCCATCCACCAGGTGTCCCTCTGTCCCCGCCTGCAGTTATACCTGCCTCCGTGTATGCAGCGGTGACGCTCCATCCTCCAGGTGTCCCTCTGTCCCCGCCTGCAGTTCTAGCTGCCTCCTTGTACGCAGTGTTGACGCTCCATCCTCCAGGTGTCCGTCGGCCCCGCCTGCATTTCTAGCCTCCTCCATTTTTTGCAGCGGTGACCCTCCATCCTCAAGGTGTCCGTCTGTCCCCGCCTGCAGTTCTAGCCGCCTCCGCGTATGCAGCGGTGACGCGCCATCCTCCAGGTGTCCGTCTGTCTCCGCCTGCAGTTCTAGCCGCCTCCGTGTATGCAGCGGTGACGCTCCATCCTCCAGGTGTCCGTCTGCCGCTGCCTGTAGTTCTAGCCGCTTCCGTGTATGCATCGGTGAAGCTTCATCCTCCAGGTGTCTCTCTGTCCCCGCCTGCAGTACTAGCCACCTCCATGTATGCAGCAGTGATGCTCCATCTTCCAGAGGTCCGTGTGCCCCCGCCTGCAGTTCTAGCCACCTCCGTGTATGCAGCGTTGACCCTCCATCCTCCAGGTGTCCATCTGTCCTCCCCTGCAGTTCTAGCCACCTCCGTGTATGCAGCGTTGATGCTCCATCTGCCAGGTGTCCATCTGTCCTCGCCTGTACTTCTAGACACCTCCGTGTATGCAGCGGTGATGCTCCATCTGCCAGGTGTCCCTCTGCCCGCGCCTACAGTTCTAGCTGCCTCCGTGATTCAGAGGTGATGCTCCATCCTCCAGGTGTCCGTCTGCCTCCACTTGCAGTTCTAGCCGCCTCCGTGTATGCAGCGGTGACGCTCCATCCTCCAGGTGTCCCTCTGCCCCCGCCTGCAGTTCTAGCCACCTCCGTGTATGCAGCGGTGATCCTCCACGTGTTTTCCTGTCCATGCCTGCAGTTCTAGCCGCCTCCGTGTATGCAGCGGTGACGCTTCATCCTCCAGGTGTCCCTCTGCCCCCCGCCTGTAGTTCTAGCCGCCTCCTTGTATGCAGCGGTGACGCTCCATCCACCAGGTGTCCCTCTGTCTCTGCCTGCAGTTCTACCTGCCTCTGTGTATGCAGCGGTGACGCTCCATCCTCCAGGTGTCCCTCTGTCCTCGCCTGCAGTTCTAGCTGCCTCCGTGTATGCAGTGTTGATGCTCCATCCTCCAGGTGTCCGTCGGCCCCGCCTGCAGTTCTAGCCGCCTCCATTTTTTGCAGCGGTGACCCTCCATCCTCAAGGTGTCCGTCTGTCCCCGCCTGCAGTTCTAGCCGCCTCCGTGTATGCAGCGGTGAAGCACCATCCTCCAGGTGTCCGTCTGCCTCCGCCTGCAGTTCTAGCCGCCTCCGTGTATGGAGCGGTGACGCTCCATCCTCCAGGTGTCCCTCTGTCCCCAACTGCAGTTCTAGCCACCTCTGTGTCTGCAGCGGTGACGTTCCATCCTCCACGTGTCCCTCTGTCCCCGCCTGCAGTTCTAGCCACCTCCGTGTATGCAGCGGTGACACTCCATACTCCAGGTGTCCTTCTGCCACTGCCTGTAGTTCTAGCCGCTTCCTTGTATGCATCGGTGTCGCTTCATCCTCCAGGTGTCTCTCTGTCCCCGCCTGCAGTACTAGCCACCTCCATTTATGCAGCAGTGATGCTCCATCTTCCAGAGGTCCGTGTTCCCCCGCCTGCAGTTCTAGCCACCTCCGTGTATGCAGAGTTGACCCTCCATCCTCCAGGTGTCCATCTGTCCTCCCCTGCAGTTCAGCCACCTCTGTGTATGCAGCGTTGACGCTCCATCTGCCAGGTGTCCATCTGTCCTAGCCTGCAGTTCTAGCCACCTCCGTGTATGCAGCGTTGGCCCCCCATCCTCCAGGTGTTCATCTGTCCTCCCCTGCAGTTCTAGCCACCTCCATGTATGCACCGTTGACACTCCATCTGCCAGGTGTCCATCTGTCCTCGCCTGCAGTTCTAGCCACCTCCGTGTATGCAGCGGTGACGCTCCATCTGCCAGGTGTCCCTCTGCCCCCGCCTGCAGTTCTAGCTGCCTCCGTGTATGCAGAGGTGACGCTACATCCTCCAGGTGTCCTTCTGCCCCCGCCTACAGTTCTAGCCGCCTCCTTGTATGCAACGGTGACCCTCCATCCTCCAGGTTTCCCTCTGCCCCCCGCCTGCAGTTCTAGCCGCCTCCATGTATGCAGTGTTGATGCTCCATCCTCCAGGTGTCCGTCTGTCTCCGCCTGCAGTTCTAGCCGCCTCTGCGTATGCAGCGGTGACGCTCCATCCTCCAGGTGTCCCTCTGTCCCCGTCTGCAGTTCTAGCTGCCTCCGTGTATGCAGTGTTGACGCTCCATCCTCCAGGTGTCCGTCTGCCCTGCCTGCATTTCTAGCCGCCTCCATGTATTCAGCGGTGACCCTCCATCCTCCAGGTGTCCGTCTGTCCCCGCCTGCAGTTCTAGCCTCCTCCGTGTATGCAGCGGTGAAGCGCCATCCTCCAGGTGTCTGTCTGTCCCCGCCTGCAGTTCTAGCTGCCTCCGTGTATGCAGCGGTGACGCTCCATCCTCCAGGTGTCCCTCTGTCCCCGCCTGCAGTTCTAGCCACCTCCGTGTATGCAGCGGTGACGCTCCATCCTCCAGGTGTCCGTCTGCCCTTGCCTGTAGTTCTAGCCGCCTCCGTGTATGCAGCGGTGACGCTTCATCCTCCAGGTGTCTCTCTGTCCCCGCCTGCAGTACTAGCCGCCTCCATGTATGCAGCGGTGATGCTCCATCTTCCAGGGGTCCGTGTGCCCCCCGCCTGCAGTTCTAGCCACCTCTGTGCATGCAGCGTTGACCCTCCATCCTCCAGGTGTCCATCTGTCCTCGCCTGCAGTTCTAGCCACCTCCGTGTATGCAGCGTTGACGCTCCATCTGCTAGATGTCCATCTGCCCACGCCTACAGTTCTAGCTGCCTCCGTGATGCAGAGGTGATGCTACATCCTCCAGGTGTCTGTCTGCCCCCACCTGCAGTTCTAGCCGCCTCTGTGTATGCAGCGGTGACGCTCCATCCTCCAGGTGTCCCTCTGCCCCCGCCTGCAGTTCTAGCCGCCTCCGTGTATGCAGCGGTGACCCTCCTTCCTCCACGTGTCTTCCTGTCCCTGCCTGCAGTTCTAGCCGCCTCCGTGTATGCAGCGGTGACGCTCCATCCTCCAGGTGTCCCTCTGCCCCCCGCCTGTAGTTCCAGCCGCCTCCTTGTATGCAGCGGTGACGCTCCATCCACCAGGTGTCCCTCTGTCCCCGCCTGCAGTTATACCTGCCTCCGTGTATGCAGCGGTGACGCTCCATCCTCCAGGTGTCCCTCTGTCCCCGCCTGCAGTTCTATCTGCCTCCTTGTATGCAGTGTTGACGCTCCATCCTCCAGGTGTCCGTCGGCCCCGCCTGCATTTCTAGCCTCCTCCATTTTTTGCAGCGGTGACCCTCCATCCTCAAGGTGTCCGTCTGTCCCCGCCTGCAGTTCTAGCCGCCTCCGCGTATGCAGCGGTGACGCGCCATCCTCCAGGTGTCCGTCTGTCTCCGCCTGCAGTTCTAGCCGCCTCCGTGTATGCAGCGGTGACGCTCCATCCTCCAGGTGTCCCTCTGTCCCCGCCTGCAGTTCTAGCCACCTCCGTGTATGCAGCGGTGACGCTCCATCCTCCAGGTGTCCGTCTGCCGCTGCCTGTAGTTCTAGCCGCTTCTGTGTATGCATCGGTGACGCTTCATCCTCCAGGTGTCTCTCTGTCCCCGCCTGCAGTACTAGCCACCTCCATGTATGCAGCAGTGATGCTCCATCTTCCAGAGGTCCGTGTGCCCCCGCCTGCAGTTCTAGCCACCTCTGTGTATGCAGCGTTGACCCTCCATCCTCCAGGTGTCCATCTGTCCTCCCCTGCAGTTCTAGCCACCTCCGTGTATGCAGCGTTGACCCTCCATCCTCCAGGTGTCCATCTGTCCTCCCCTGCAGTTCTAGCCACCTCCGTGTATGCAGCGTTGACGCTCCATCTGCCAGGTGTCCATCTGTCCTAGCCTGCAGTTCTAGCCACCTCCGTGTATGCAGCGGTGACGCTCCATCTGCCAGGTGTCCCTCTGCCCCGCCTGCAGTTCTAGCTTCCTCCGTGTATGCAGAGGTGACGCTCCATCCTCCAGGTGTCCGTCTCCCCCGGCTGCAGTTCTAACCGCCTCTGTGTATGCAGCGGTGACGCTCCATCCTCCAGGTGTCCCTCTGCCTCGCCTGCAGTTCTAGCCCCCTCAGTTTATGCAGCGGGGACGCTCCATCTGCCAGGTGTCCCTCTGCCCCGACTGCAGTTATAGCTGCCTCTGTGTATACAGAGGTGACGCTCCATCCTCCAGGTGTCCGTCTGTCCCCGCCTGTAGTTCTAGCTGCCTCCGTGTATGCAGCGGTGACGTCTCCATCCTCCAGGTGTCCCTCTGTCCCCGCCTGCAGTTCTAGCCACCTCCGTGTATGCAGCGGTGACGCTCCATCCTCCAGGTGTCCGTCTGCCCCTGCCTGTAGTTCTAGCCGCCTCCGTGTATGCAGCGGTAACGCTTCATCCTCCAGGTGTCTCTCTGTCCCCGCCTGCAGTACTAGCCGCCTCCATGTATGCAGCGGTGATGCTCCATCTTCCAGGGGTCCGTGTGCCCCCCGCCTGCAGTTCTAGCCACCTCTGTGTATGCAGCGTTGACCCTCTATCCTCCAAGTGTCCATCTGTCCTCGCCTGCAGTTCTAGACACCTCCGTGTATGCAGCGTTGACGCTCCATCTGCTAGATGTCCATCTGCCCACGCCTACAGTTCTAGCTGCCTCCGTGATGCAGAAGTGATGCTACATCCTCCAGGTGTCTGTCTGCCCCCACCTGCAGTTCTAGCCGCCTCTGTGTATGCAGCGGTGACGCTCCATCCTCCAGGTGTCCCTCTGCCCCCGCCTGCAGTTCTAGCCGCCTCCGTGTATGCAGCGGTGACCCTCCTTCCTCCACGTGTCTTCCTGTCCCTGCCTGCAGTTCTAGCCGCCTCCGTGTATGCAGCGGTGACGCTCCATCCTCCAGGTGTCCCTCTGCCCCCCGCCTGTAGTTCCAGCCGCCTCCTTGTATGCAGCGGTGACGCTCCATCCACCAGGTGTCCCTCTGTCCCCGCCTGCAGTTATACCTGCCTCCGTGTATGCAGCGGTGACGCTCCATCCTCCAGGTGTCCCTCTGTCCCCGCCTGCAGTTCTATCTGCCTCCTTGTATGCAGTGTTGACGCTCCATCCTCCAGGTGTCCGTCGGCCCCGCCTGCATTTCTAGCCTCCTCCATTTTTTGCAGCGGTGACCCTCCATCCTCAAGGTGTCCGTCTGTCCCCGCCTGCAGTTCTAGCCGCCTCCGTGTATGCAGCGGTGACGCTCCATCCTCCAGGTGTCCCTCTGTCCCCACCTGCAGTTCTAGCCACCTCTGTGTCTGCAGTGGTGACGTTCCATCCTCCAGGTGTCCCTCTGTCCCCGCCTGCAGTTCTAGCCACCTCCGTGTATGCAGCGGTGACGCTCCATCCTCCAGGTGTCCGTCTGCCGCTGCCTGTAGTTCTAGCCGCTTCTGTGTATGCATCGGTGACGCTTCATCCTCCAGGTGTCTCTCTGTCCCCGCCTGCAGTACTAGCCACCTCCATGTATGCAGCAGTGATGCTCCATCTTCCAGAGGTCCGTGTGCCCCCGCCTGCAGTTCTAGCCACCTCTGTGTATGCAGCGTTGACCCTCCATCCTCCAGGTGTCCATCTGTCCTCCCCTGCAGTTCTAGCCACCTCCGTGTATGCAGCGTTGATGCTCCATCTGCCAGGTGTCCATCTGTCCTCGCCTGTAGTTCTAGACACCTCCGTGTATGCAGCGGTGATGCTCCATCTGCCAGGTGTCCCTCTGCCCGCGCCTGCAGTTCTAGCTGCCTCCGTGATTCAGAGGTGATGCTCCATCCTCCAGGTGTCTGTCTGCCCCCTCTTGCAGTTCTAGCCGCCTCCGTGTATGCAGCGGTGACGCTCCATCCTCCAGGTGTCCCTCTGCCCCCGCCTGCAGTTCTAGCCACCTCCGTGTATGCAGCGGTGATCCTCCACGTGTCTTCCTGTCCCTGCCTGCAGTTCTAGCCGCCTCCGTGTATGCAGCGGTGACGCTTCATCCTCCAGGTGTCCCTCTGCCCCCCGCCTGTAGTTCTAGCCGCCTCCTTGTATGCAGCGGTGACGCTCCATCCACTAGGCGTCCCTCTGTCTCCGCCTGCAGTTCTACCTGCCTCTGTGTATGCAGCGGTGACGCTCCATCCTCCAGGTGTCCCTCTGTCCTCGCCTGCAGTTCTAGCTGCCTCTGTGTATGCAGTGTTGACGCTCCATCCTCCAGGTGTCCGTCGGCCCCGCCTGCAGTTCTAGCCGCCTCCATTTTTTGCAGCGGTGACCCTCCATCCTCAAGGTGTCCGTCTGTCCCCGCCTGCAGTTCTAGCCGCCTCCGTGTATGCAGCGGTGAAGCACCATCCTCCAGGTGTCCGTGTGTCTCCGCCTGCAGTTCTAGCCGCCTCTGTGTATGGAGCGGTGACGCTCCATCCTCCAGGTGTCCCTCTGTCCCCACCTGCAGTTCTAGCCACCTCTGTGTCTGCAGCAGTGACGTTCCATCCTCCAGGTGTCCCTCTGTCCCCGCCTGCAATTCTAGCCACCTCCGTGTATGCAGCGGTGACACTCCATACTCCAGGTGTCCGTCTGCCACTGCCTGTAGTTCCCACCGCTTCCTTGTATACATCGGTGTCGCTTCATCCTCCAGGTGTCCCTCTGTCCCCGCCTGCAGTACTAGCCACCTCCATGTATGCAGCAGTGATGCTCCATCTTCCAGAGGTCCGTGTTCCCCCGCCTGCAGTTCTAGCCACCTCCGTGTATGCAGCGTTGACCCTCCATCCTCCAGGTGTCCATCTGTCCTCCCCTGCAGTTCTAGCCACCTCCGTGTATGCAGCGTTGACGCTCCATCTGCCAGGTGTCCATCTGTCCTAGCCTGCAGTTCTAGCCACCTCCGTGTATGCAGCGGTGACGCTCCATCTGCCAGGTGTCCCTCTGCCCCGCCTGCAGTTCTAGCTTCCTCCGTGTATGCAGAGGTGACGCTCCATCCTCCAGGTGTCCGTCTCCCCCGGCTGCAGTTCTAACCGCCTCTGTGTATGCAGCGGTGACGCTCCATCCTCCAGGTGTCCCTCTGCCTCGCCTGCAGTTCTAGCCCCCTCAGTTTATGCAGCGGGGATGCTCCATCTGCCAGGTGTCCCTCTGCCCCGACTGCAGTTATAGCTGCCTCTGTGTATACAGAGGTGACGCTCCATCCTCCAGGTGTCCGTCTGTCCCCGCCTGTAGTTCTAGCTGCCTCCGTGTATGCAGCGGTGACGTCTCCATCCTCCAGGTGTCCCTCTGTCCCCGCCTGCAGTTCTAGCCACCTCCGTGTATGCAGCTGTGACGCTCCATCCTCCAGGTGTCCGTCTGCCCCTGCCTGTAGTTCTAGCCGCCTCCGTGTATGCAGCGGTAACGCTTCATCCTCCAGGTGTCTCTCTGTCCCCGCCTGCAGTACTAGCCGCCTCCATGTATGCAGCGGTGATGCTCCATCTTCCAGGGGTCCGTGTGCCCCCCGCCTGCAGTTCTAGCCACCTCTGTGTATGCAGCGTTGACCCTCTATCCTCCAAGTGTCCATCTGTCCTCGCCTGCAGTTCTAGCCACCTCCGTGTATGCAGCGTTGACGCTCCATCTGCTAGGTGTCCATCTGTCCTCGCCTATAGTTCTATACACCTCCGTTTATGCAGCGGTGATGCTCCATCTGCCAGGTATCCCTCTGCCCGCGCCTGCAGTTCTAGCTGCCTCCGTGTATGCAGAGGTGATGCTCCATCCTCCAGGTGTCCGTCTGCCCCCACCTGCAGTTCTAGCCGCCTCCGTGTATGCAGCGGTGACGCTCCATCCTCCACGTGTCCCTCTGCCCCGCCTGCAGTTCTAGCCGCCTCCTTGTATGCAGCGGTGACCCTCCATCCTCCACGTGTCTTCCTGTCCCTGCCTGCAGTTCTAGCCGCCTCCGTGTATGCAGCGGTGACACTCCATCCTCCAGGTGTCCCTCTGCCCCCCGCCTGCAGTTCTAGCCGCCTCCTTGTATGCAGCTGTGACGCTCCATCCACCAGGTGTCCCTCTGACCCCGCCTGCAGTTCTACCTGCCTTCGTGTATGCAGCGGTGACGCTCCATCCTCCAGGTGTCCCTCTGTCCCCGCCTGCAGTTCTAGCTGCCTCCGTGTATGCAGTGTTGACGCTCCATCCTCCAGGTATCCGTCGGACCCGCCTGCATTTCTAGCCGCCTCCATTTTTTGCAGCGGTGACCCTCCATCCTCAAGGTGTCCGTCTGTCCCCGCCTGCAGTTCTAGCCACCTCCGTGTATGCAGCGGTGACGCGCCATCCTCCAGGTGTCCGTCTGTCTCCGCCTGCAGTTCTAGCCGCCTCCGTGTATGCAGCGGTGACGCTCCATCCTCCAGGTGTCCCTCTGTCCCCACCTGCAGTTCTAGCCACCTCCGTGTCTGCAGCGGTGACGTTCCATCCTCCAGGTGTCCCTCTGTCCCCGCCTGCAGTTCTAGCCACCTCCGTGTATGCAGCGGTGACGCTCCATCCTCCAGTTGTCCCTCTGTCCCCGCCTGCAGTTCTAGCCACCTCCGTGTATGCAGCGGTGACGCTCCATCCTCCAGGTGTCCGTCTGCCCCTGCCGGTAGTTCTAGCCGCCTCCGTGTATGCAGCGGTGACGCTTCATCCTCCAGGTGTCTCTCTGTCCCCGCCTGCAGTACTAGCCGCCTCCATGTATGCAGCGGTGATGCTCCATCTTCCAGGTGTCAGTGTGCCCCCCGCCTGCAGTTCTAGCCACCTCTGTGTATGCAGCGTTGACCCTCCATCCTCCAGGTGTCCATCTGTCCTCGCCTGCAGTTCTAGCCACCTCCGTGTATGCAGCGTTGACGCTCCATCTGCTAGGTGTCCATCTGTCCTCGCCTGTAGTTCTAGACACCTCCGTTTATGCAGCGGTGATGCTCCATCTGCCAGGTGTCCCTCTGCCCGCGCCTGCAGTTTTAGCTGCCTCCGTGTATGCAGAGGTGATGCTCCATCCTCCAGGTGTCCGTCTGCCCCCACCTGCAGTTCTAGCCACCTCCGTGTATGCAGCGGTGACGCTCCATCCTCCACGTGTCCCTCTGCCCCTCCTGCAGTTCTAGCCGCCTCCTTGTATGCAGCGGTGACCCTCCATCCTCCACGTGTCTTCCTGTCCCTGCCTGCAGTTCTAGCCGCCTCTGTGTATGCAGCGGTGATGCTCCATCCTCCAGGTGTCCATCTGCCCCCGCCTGCAGTTCTAGCCGCCTCCTTGTATGCAGCAGTGACGCTCCATCCACCAGGTGTCCCTCTGACCCCGTCTGCAGTTCTACCTGCCTCCGTGTATGCAGCGGTGAAGCTCCATCCTCCAGGTGTCCCTCTATCCCCGCCTGCAGTTTTAGCTGCCTCAGTGTATGCAGTGTTGACGCTCCATCCTCCAGGTGTCCGTCGGCCCCGCCTGCATTTCTAGACGCCTCCATTTTTTGCAGCGGTGACCCTCCATCCTCAAGGTGTCCGTCTGTCCCCGCCTGCAGTTCGTGCCGCCTCCGTGTATGCAGCGGTGACGCGCTATCCTCCAGGTGTCCCTCTGCCTCGCCTGCAGTTCTAGCCCCCTCCGTTTCTGCAGCGGTGACGCTCCATCTGCCAGGTGTCCCTCTGCCCCGACTGCAGTTATGGCTGCCTCTGTGTATACAGAGGTGACGCTCCATCCTCCAGGTGTCCGTCTGTCCCCGCCTGCAGTTCTAGCTGCCTCCATGTATGCAGCGTTGACGCTCCATCCTCCAGGTGTCCCTCTGTCCCCGCCTGGAGTTCTAGCCACCTCCGTGTATGCAGAGGTGACGCTCCATCCTCCAGGTGTCCGTCTGCCCCTGCCTGTAGTTCTAGCCGCCTCCGTGTATGCAGCGGTGACGCTTCATCCTCCAGGTGTCTCTCTGTCCCAGCCTGCAGTACTAGCCGCCTCCATGTATGCAGCGGTGATGCTCCATCTTCCAGGGGTCAGTGTGCCCCCCGCCTGCAGTTCCAGCTACCTCTGTGTATGCAGCGTTGACCCTCCATTATCCAGGTGTCCATCTGTCCTCGCCTGCAGTTCTAGCCACCTCCGTGTATGCAGCGTTGACGCTGCATCTGCTAGGTGTCCATCTGTCCTCGCCTGTAGTTCTAGACACCTCCATTTATGCAGCGGTGATGCTCCATCTGCCAGGTGTCCCTCTGCCCGCGCCTGCAGTTCTAGCTGCCTCCGTGTATGCAGAGGTGATGCTCCATCCTCCAGGTGTCCGTCTGCCCCCACCTGCAGTTCTAGCCGCCTCCGTGTATGCAGCGGTGATGCTCCATCCTCCACGTGTCCCTCTGCCCCGCCTGCAGTTCTAGCCGCCTCCTTGTATGCAGCGGTGACCCTCCATCCTCCACGTGTCTTCCTGTCCCTGCCTGCAGTTCTAGCCGCCTCCGTGTATGCAGCGGTGACACTCCATCCTCCAGGTGTCCCTCTGTCCCCACTTGCAGTTCTAGCCACCTCCGTGTCTGCAGTGGTGACGCTCCATCCTCCAGGTGTCCCTCTGTCCCCGCCTGCAGTTCTAGCCACCTCCGTGTATGCAGCGGTGACGCTCCATCCTCCAGGTGTCCCTCTGTCCCCGCCTGCAGTTCTAGCCACCTCCGTGTATGCAGCGGTGACGCTCCATCCTCCAGGTGTCCGTCTGCCCCTGCCGGTAGTTCTAGCCGACTCCGTGTATGCAGCGGTGAGGCTTCATCCTCCAGGTGTCTCTCTGTCCCCGCCTGCAGTACTAGCCGCCTCCATGTATGCAGCGGTGATGCTCCATCTTCCAGGGGTCAGTGTGCCCCCCGCCTGCAGTTCTAGCCACCTCTGTGTATGCAGCGTTGACCCTCCATCCTCCAGGTGTCCATCTGTCCTCGCCTGCAGTTCTAGCCACCTCTGTGTATGCAGCGTTGTCGCTCCATCTTCTAGGTGTCCATCTGTCCTCGCCTGTAGTTCTAGACACCTCCGTTTATGCAGCGGTGATGCTCCATCTGCCAGGTGTCCCTCTGCCCGCGCCTGCAGTTCTAGCTGCCTCCGTGTATGCAGAGGTGATGCTCCATCCTCCAGGTGTCCGTCTGCCCCCACCTGCAGTTCTAGCCGCCTCCGTGTATGCAGCGGTGACGCTCCATCCTCCACGTGTCCCTCTGCCCCGCCTGCAGTTCTAGCCGCCTCCTTGTATGCAGCGGTGACCCTCCATCCTCCACGTGTCTTCCTGTCCCTGCCTGCAGTTCTAGCCACCTCTGTGTATGCAGCGGTGATGCTCCATCCTCCAGGTGTCCCTCTGCCCCCCGCCTGCAGTTCTAGCCGCCTCCTTGTATGCAGCAGTGACGCTCCAACCACCAGGTGTCCCTCTGACCCCGCCTGCAGTTCTACCTGCCTCCGTGTATGCAGCGGTGACGCTCCATCCTCCAGGTGTCCCTCTGTCCCCGCCTGCAGTTCCAGCTGCCTCAGTGTATGCAGTGTTGACTCTCCATCCTCCAGGTGTCCGTCGGCCCCGCCTGCATTCCTAGACGCCTCCATTTTTTGCAGCGGTGACCCTCCAACCTCAAGGTGTCCGTCTGTCCCCGCCTGCAGTTCTAGCCGCCTCCGTGTATGCAGCGGTGACGCGCTATCCTCCAGGTGTCCCTCTGCCTCGCCTGCAGTTCTAGCCCCCTCCGTTTCTGCAGCGGTGACGCTCCATCTGCCAGGTGTCCCTCTGCCCCGACTGCAGTTATAGCTGCCTCTGTGTATACAGAGGTGACGCTCCATCCTCCAGGTGTCCGTCTGTCCCCGCCTGCAGTTCTAGCTGCCTCCATGTATGCAGCGGTGACGCTCCATCCTCCAGGTGTCCCTCTGTCCCCGCCTGCAGTTCTAGCCACCTCCGTGTATGCAGCGGTGACGGTCCATCCTCCAGGTGTCCGTCTGCCCCTGCCTGTAGTTCTAGCCGCCTCCGTGTATGCAGCGGTGACGCTTCATCCTCCAGGTGTCTCTCTGTCCCCGCCTGCAGTACTAGCCGCCTCCATGTATGCAGCGGTGATGCTCCATCTTCCAGGGGTTAGTGTGCCCCCCGCCTGCAGTTCTAGCCACCTCTGTGTATGCAGCGTTGACCCTCCATCCTCCAGGTGTCCATCTGTCCTCGCCTGCAGTTCTAGCCACCTCCGTGTATGCAGCGTTGACGCTCCATCTGCTAGGTGTCCATCTGTCCTCGCCTGTAGTTCTAGACACCTCCGTTTATGCAGCGGTGATGCTCCATCTGCCAGGTGTCCCTCTGCCCGCGCCTGCAGTTCTAGCTGCCTCCGTGTATGCAGAGGTGATGCTCCATCCTCCAGGTGTCTGTCTGCCCCCACCTGCAGTTCTAGCCGCCTACGTGTATGCAGCGGTGATGCTCCATCCTCCACGTGTCCCTCTGCCCTGCCTGCAGTTCTAGCCGCCTCCTTGTATGCAGCGGTGACCCTCCATCCTCCACGTGTCTTCCTGTCCCTGCCTGCAGTTCTAGCCGCCTCCTTGTATGCAGCGGTGACGCTCCATCCACCAGGTGTCCCTCTGACCCCGCCTGCAGTTCTACCTGCCTTCGTGTATGCAGCGGTGACGCTCCATCCTCCAGGTGTCCCTCTGTCCCCGCCTGCAGTTCTAGCTGCCTCCGTGTATGCAGTGTTAACGCTCCATCCTCCAGGTATCCGTCGGACCCGCCTGCATTTCTAGCCGCCTCCATTTTTTGCAGCAGTGACCCTCCATCCTCAAGGTGTCCGTCTGTCCCCGTCTGCAGTTCTAGCCACCTCCGTGTATGCAGCGGTGACGCCCCATCCTCCAGGTGTCCGTCTGTCTCCGCCTGCAGTTCTAGCCGCCTCCGTGTATGCAGCGGTGACGCTCCATCCTCCAGGTGTCCCTCTGTCCCCACCTGCAGTTCTAGCCACCTCTGTGTCTGCAGCGGTGACGTTCCATCCTCCAGGTGTCCCTCTGTCCCCGCCTGCAGTCCTAGCCACCTCCGTGTATGCAGCGGTGACGCTCCATCCTCCAGGTGTCCGTCTGCCCCTGCCTGTAGTTCTAGCCGCCTCCGTGTATGCATCGGTGACGCTTCATCCTCCAGGTGTCTCTCTGTCCCCACCTGCAGTACTAGCTACCTCCATGTATGCAGCAGTGATGCTCCATCTTCCAGAGGTCCGTGTGCCCCCGCCTGCAGTTCTAGCCACCTCCGTGTATGCATTGTTGACCCTCCATCCTCCAGGTGTCCATCTGTCCTCCCCTGCAGTTCTAGCCACCTCTGTGTATGCAGCGTTGACGCTCCATCTGCCAGGTGTTCATCTGTCCTCGCCTACAGTTCTAGCCACCTCCGTGTATGCAGCGGTGACGCTCCATCTGCCAGGTGTTCGTCTGTCTCCGCCTGCAGTTCTAGCCGCCTCCGTGTATGGAGCGGTAACGCTCCATCCTCCAGGTGTCCCTCTGTCCCCACCTGCAGTTCTAGCCACCTCCGTGTCTGCAGCGGTGACGTTCCATCCTCCAGGTGTCCCTCTGTCCCCGCCTGCAGTTCTAGCCACCTCCGTGTATGCAGCGGTTACGCTCCATCCTCCAGGTGTCCGTCTGCCCCTGCCTGTTGTTCTAGCCGCCTCCGTGTATGCAGCGGTGACGCTTCATCCTCCAGGTGTCTCTCTGTCCCCGCCTGCAGTACTAGCTACCTCCATGTATGCAGCAGTGATGCTCCATCTTCCAGATGTCCGTGTGCCCCCGCCTGCAGTTCTAGCCACCTCTGTGTATGCAGCGTTGACGCTCCATCTGCCAGGTGTCCATCTGTCCTCGTCTGCAGTTCTAGCCACCTCCGTGTATGCAGGTGTGACGCTCCATCCTCCACGTGTCCCTCTGCCCCGCCTGCAGTTCTAGCTGCCTCCGTGTATGCAGAGGTGACGCTCCATCCTCCAGGTGTCCGTCTGCCCCCGGCTGCAGTTCTAGCCGCCTCCGTGTATGCAGCGGTGACGCTCCATCCTCCAGGTGTCCCTCTGCCTCGCCTGCAGTTCTAGCCCCCTCCGTTTATGCAGCGGTGACGCTCCATCTGCCAGGTGTCACTCTGCCCCAACTGCAGTTATAGCTGCCTCTGTGTATACAGAGGTGACGCTCCATCCTCCAGGTGTCCGTCTGTCCCCGCCTGCAGTTCTAGCTGCCTCCGTGTATGCAGCGTTGACGCTCCATCTGCCAGGTGTCCATCTGTCCTCGCCTACAGTTCTAGCCACCTCCGTGTATGCAGCGGTGATGCTCCATCTGCCAGGTGTTCGTCTGTCTCCGCCTGCAGTTCTAGCCGCTTCCGTGTATGGAGCGGTGACGCTCCATCCTCCAGGTGTCCCTCTGTCCCCACCTGCAGTTCTAGCCACCTCCGTGTCTGCAGCGGTGACGTTCTATCCTCCAGGTGTCCCTCTGTCCCCGCCTGCAGTTCTAGCCACCTCCGTGTATGCAGCGGTTACGCTCCATCCTCCAGGTGTCCGTCTGCCCCTGCCTGTTGTTCTAGCCGCCTCCGTGTATGCAGCGGTGACGCTTCATCCTCCAGGTGTCTCTCTGTCCCCGCCTGCAGTACTAGCTACCTCCATGTATGCAGCAGTGATGCTCCATCTTCCAGATGTCCGTGTGCCCCCGCCTGCAGTTCTAGCCACCTCTGTGTATGCAGCGTTGACGCTCCATCTGCCAGGTGTCCATCTGTCCTCGTCTGCAGTTCTAGCCACCTCCGTGTATGCAGGTGTGACGCTCCATCCTCCACGTGTCCCTCTGCCCCGCCTGCAGTTCTAGCTGCCTCCGTGTATGCAGAGGTGACGCTCCATCCTCCAGGTGTCCGTCTGCCCCCGGCTGCAGTTCTAGCCGCCTCCGTGTATGCAGCGGTGACGCTCCATCCTCCAGGTGTCCCTCTGCCTCGCCTGCAGTTCTAGCCCCCTCCGTTTATGCAGCGGTGACGCTCCATCTGCCAGGTGTCACTCTGCCCCAACTGCAGTTATAGCTGCCTCTGTGTATACAGAGGTGACGCTCCATCCTCCAGGTGTCCGTCTGTCCCCGCCTGCAGTTCTAGCTGCCTCCGTGTATGCAGCGGTGACGCTCCATCCTCCAGGTGTCCCTCTGTCCTCGCCTGCAGTTCTAGCCGCCTCCGTGTATGCAGCGGTGACGCTCCATCCTCCAGGTGTCCCTCTGTCCCCGCCTGCAGTTCTAGCCACCTCCGTGTATGCAGCGGTGACGCTCCATCTTCCAGGTGTCCGCTGCCCCGACTGCAGTTATAGCTGCCTCTGTGTACACAGAGGTGACGCTCCATCCTCCAGGTGTCCGTCTGTCCCTGCCTGCAGTTCTAGCTGCCTCCGTGTATGCAGCGGTGACGCTCCATCCTCCAGGTGTCCCTCTGTCCCCGCCTGCAGTTCTAGCCGCCTCCGTGTCTGCAGCAGTGACGCTCCATCCTCCAGGTGTCCCTCTGTCCCCGCCTGCAGTTCTAGCCGCCTCTGTGTCTGCAGCAGTAACGCTCCATCCTCCAGGTGTCCCTCTGTCCCCGCCTGCAGTTCTAGCCACCTCTGTGTATACAGCAGTGACGCTCCATCCTCCAGGTGTCCCTCTGTCCCCGCCTCCAGTTCTAGCCACCTCCGTGTATGCAGCGGTGACGCTTCATCCTCCAGGTGTCTCTCTGTCCCTGCCTGCAGTACTAGCCGTCTCCATGTATGCAGCGGTGATGCTCCATCTTCCAGGGGTCAGTTTCCCCCCCGCCTGCAGTTCTAGCCACCTCTGTGTATGCAGCGTTGACCCTCCATCCTCCAGGTGTCCATCTGTTCTCGCCTGCAGTTCTAGCCACCTCCGTGTATGCAGTGTTAACGCTCCATCTGCTAGGTGTCCATCTGTCCTCGCCTGCAGTTCTAGCTGCCTCCGTGTATGCAGAGGTGATGCTCCATCCTCCAGGTGTCCGTCTGCCCCCACCTGCAGTTCTAGCCGCCTCCGTGTATGCAGCAGTGACGCTCCATCCTCCAGGTGTCCATCTGTCCTCCCCAGCAGTTCTAGCCACCTCTGTGTATGCAGCGTTGACGCTCCATCCTCCAGGTGTCCGTCTGCCCCGCCTGCAGTTCTAGCCACCTCTGTGTATGCAGCGGTGACGCTCCATCCTCCAGGTGTCCCTCTGCCCCCAGCCTGCAGTTGTAGCCGCCTCCGTGTATGCAGCGGTGACGCTTCATCCTCCAGGTGTCTCTCTGTCCCCGCCTGCAGAACTAGCCGCCTCCATGTATGCAGCGGTGATGCTCCATCTTCCAGGGGTCAGTGTGCCCCCCGCCTGCAGTTCTAGCCACCTCCGTGTATGCAGTGTTCACGCTCCATCTGCTAGGTGTCCATCTGTCCTCGCCTGCAGTTCTAGCCACCTCCGTGTATGCAGCGGTGACGCTCCATTTGCTAGGTGTCCCTCTGCCCCCGCCTGCAGTTCTAGCTGCCTCCGTGTATGCAGAGGTGATGCTCCATCCTCCAGGTGTCCGTCTGCCCCCGCCTGCAGTTCTAGCCGCCTCCATGTATGCAGTGGTGACGCTCCATCCTCTAGGTGTCCCTCTGCCCCCCGCCTGCAGTTCTAGCCGCCTCCGTGTATGCAGCGGTGACGCTTCATCCTCCAGGGGTCCGTGTGCCCCCGTCTGCAGTTCTAGCCGCCTCCATGTATGCAGTGGTGACGCTCCATCCTCCAGGTGTCCCTCTGCCCCGCCTGCAGTTCTAGCCGCCTCCATGTATGCAGCGGTGACGCTTCATCCTCCAGGGGTCCGTGTGCCCCCGTCTGCAGTTCTAGCCGCCTCCTTGTATGCAGAGGTGACCCTCCATCCTCCACGTGTCTTCCTGTCCCTGCCTGCAGTTCTAGCCGCCTCCGTGTATGCAGCGGTGACGCTCCATCCTCCAGGTGTCCCTCTGCCCCACGCCTGCAGTTCTAGCCGCCTCCTTGTATGCAGCGGTGACGCTCCATCCACCAGGTGTCCCTCTGACCCCGTCTGCAGTTCTACCTGCCTCCGTGTATGCAGCGGTGACGCTCCATCCTCCAGGTGTCCCTCTGTCCCCGCCTGCAGTTCTAGCTGCCTCCGTGTATGCAGTGTTGACGCTCCATCCTCCAGGTGTCCGTCCGCAGGCCTGCATTTCTAGCCGCCTCCATTTTTTGCAGCGGTGACCCTCCATCCTCAAGGTGTCCGTCTGTCCCCTCCTGCAGTTCTAGCCGCCTCCGTGTATGCAGCGGTGACGCGCCATTCTCCAGGTGTCCGTCTGTCTCCGCCTGCAGTTCAAGCCGCCTCCGTGTATGCAGCGGTGACGCTCCATCCTCCAGGTGTCCCTCTGTCCCCACCTGCAGTTCTAGTCACCTCCGTGTCTGCAGCGGTGACGTTCCATCCTCCAGGTGTCCCTCTGTCCCCGTCTGCAGTTCTAGCCACCTCTGTGTATGCAGCGGTGACGCTCCATCCTCCAGGTGTCCGTCTGCCCCTGCCTGTAGTTGTAGCCGCCTCCGTGTATGCATCGGTGACGCTTCATCCTCCAGGTGTCTCTCTGTCCCCGCCTGCAGTACTAGCTACCTCCATGTATGCAGCAGTGATGCTCCGTCTTCCAGAGGTCCGTGTGCCCCCGCCTGCAGATCTAGCCACCTCCGTGTATGCAGCGTTGACCCTCCATCCTCCAGGTGTCCATCTGTCCTCCCCAGCAGTTCTAGCCATCTCCGTGTATGCAGCGTTGACGCTCCATCTGCCAGGTGTCCATCTGTCCTCGCCTGCAGTTCTAGCCACCTCCGTGTATGCAGCGGTGATGCTCCATCTGCCAGGTGTCCCTCTGCCCCCGCCTGCAGTTCTATCTGCCTCCGTGTATGCAGAGGTGACGCTCCATCCTCCAGGTGTCCGTCTGCCCCCGGCTGCAGTTCTAGCGGCCTCCGTGTATGCAGCGGTGACGCTCCATCCTCCAGGTGTCCCTCTGCCTCGCCTGCAGTTCTAGCCCCCTACGTTTATGAAGCAGTGACGCTCCATCTGCCAGGTGTCCCTCTGCCCCGACTGCAGTTATAGCTGCCTCTGTGTACACAGAGGTGACGCTCCATCCTCCAGGTGTCCGTCTGTCCCCGCCTGCAGTTCTAGCTGCCTCCGGGTATGCAGCGGTGACGCTCCATCCTCCAGGTGTCCCTCTGTCCCCGCCTGCAGTTCTAGCCGCCTCCGTGTCTGCAGAAGTGACGCTCCATCCTCCAGGTGTCCCTCTGTCCCCGCCTGCAGTTCTAGCCACCTCCGTGTATGCAGCGGTGACGCTCCATCCTCCAGGTGTCCGTCTGCCCCTGCCTGTAGTTCTAGCCGCCTCCGTGTATGCAGCGGTGACGCTTCATCCTCCAGGTGTCTCTCTGTCCCCGCCTGCAGTACTAGCCGCCTCCATGTATGCAGCGGTGATGCTCCATCTTCCAGGGGTCAGTGTGCCCCCCGCCTGCAGTACTAGCCACCTCTGTGTATGCAGCGTTGACCCTCCATCCTCCAGGTGTCCATCTGTTCTCGCCTGCAGTTCTAGCCACCTCCGTGTATGCAGTGTTGACGCTCCATCTGCTAGGTGTCCATCTGTCCTCGCCTGCAGTTCTAGCCACCTCTGTGTATGCAGCGGTGACGCTCCATTTGCTAGGTGTCCCTCTGCCCCCGCCTGCAGTTCTAGCTGCCTCCGTGTATGCAGAGGTGATGCTCCATCCTCCAGGTGTCCATCTGTCCTCCCCAGCAGTTCTAGCCACCTCCGTGTATGCAGCGTTGACGCTCCATCCTCCAGGTGTCCGTCTGCCCCCGCCTGCAGTTCTAGCCACCTCTGTGTATGCAGCGTTGACCCTCCATCCTCCAGGTGTCCGTCTGCCCCCACCTGCAGTTCTAGCCGCCTCCGTGTATGCAGCAGTGACGCTCCATCCTCCAGGTGTCCATCTGTCCTCCCCAGCAGTTTTAGCCACCTCCGTGTATGCAGCGTTGACGCTCCATCTGCCAGGTGTCCATCTGTCCTCGCCTGCAGTTCTAGCCACATCCGTGTATGCAGCGGTGACGCTCCATCTGCCAGGTGTCCCTCTGCCCCCGCCTGCAGTTCTAGCTGCCTCCGTGTATGCAGAGGTGACGCTCCATCCTCCAGGTGTCCGTCTGCCCCCGGCTGCAGTTCTAGCCGCCTCCGTGTATGCAGCGGTGACGCTCCATCCTCCAGGTGTCCCTCTGCCTTGCCTGCAGTTCTAGCCCCCTACGTTTATGCAGCGGTGATGCTCCATCTGCCAGGTGTCCCTCTGCCCCGACTGCAGTTATAGCTGCCTCTGTGTACACAGAGGTGACGCTCCATCCTCCAGGTGTCCGTCTGTCCCCGCCTGCAGTTCTAGCTGCCTCCGTGTATGCAGCGGTGACGCTCCATCCTCCAGGTGTCCCTCTGTCCCCGCCTGCAGTTCCAGCTGCCTCAGTGTATGCAGTGTTGACTCTCCATCCTCCAGGTGTCCGTCGGCCCCGCCTGCATTCCTAGCCGCCTCCATTTTTTGCAGCGGTGACCCTCCATCCTCAAGGTGTCCGTCTGTCCCCGCCTGCAGTTCTAGCCACCTCCGTGTATGCAGCGGTGACGCGCCATCCTCCAGGTGTCCGTCTGTCTCCGACTGCAGTTCTAGCCGCCTCCGTGTATGCAGCGGTGACGCTCCATCCTCCAGGTGTCCCTCTGTCCCCACCTGCAGTTCTAGCCACCTCCGTGTCTGCAGCGGTGACGTTCCATCCTCCAGGTGTCCCTCTGTCCCCGCCTGCAGTTCTAGCCACCTCCGTGTATGCAGCGGTGACGCTCCATCCTCCAGTTGTCCCTCTGTCCCCGCCTGCAGTTCTAGCCACCTCCGTGTATGCAGCGGTGACGCTCCATCCTCCAGGTGTCCGTCTGCCCCTGCCGGTAGTTCTAGCCGCCTCCGTGTATGCAGCGGTGACGCTTCATCCTCCAGGTGTCTCTCTGTCCCCGCCTGCAGTACTAGCCGCCTCCATGTATGCAGCGGTGATGCTCCATCTTCCAGGGGTCAGTGTGCCCCCCGCCTGCAGTTCTAGCCACCTCTGTGTATGCAGCGTTGACCCTCCATCCTCCAGGTGTCCATCTGTCCTCGCCTGCAGTTCTAGCCACCTCCGTGTATGCAGCGTTGACGCTCCATCTGCTAGGTGTCCATCTGTCCTCGCCTGTAGTTCTAGACACCTCCGTTTATGCAGCGGTGATGCTCCATCTGCCAGGTGTCCCTCTGCCCGCGCCTGCAGTTTTAGCTGCCTCCGTGTATGCAGAGGTGATGCTCCATCCTCCAGGTGTCCGTCTGCCCCCACCTGCAGTTCTAGCCACCTCCGTGTATGCAGCGGTGACGCTCCATCCTCCACGTGTCCCTCTGCCCCTCCTGCAGTTCTAGCCGCCTCCTTGTATGCAGCGGTGACCCTCCATCCTCCACGTGTCTTCCTGTCCCTGCCTGCAGTTCTAGCCGCCTCTGTGTATGCAGCGGTGATGCTCCATCCTCCAGGTGTCCATCTGCCCCCCGCCTGCAGTTCTAGCCGCCTCCTTGTATGCAGCAGTGACGCTCCATCCACCAGGTGTCCCTCTGACCCCGCCTGCAGTTCTACCTGCCTCCGTGTATGCAGCGGTGACGCTCCATCCTCCAGGTGTCCCTCTATCCCCGCCTGCAGTTTTAGCTGCCTCAGTGTATGCAGTGTTGACGCTCCATCCTCCAGGTGTCCGTCGGCCCCGCCTGCATTTCTAGACGCCTCCATTTTTTGCAGCGGTGACCCTCCATCCTCAAGGTGTCCGTCTGTCCCCGCCTGCAGTTTGTGCCGCCTCCGTGTATGCAGCGGTGACGCGCTATCCTCCAGGTGTCCCTCTGCCTCGCCTGCAGTTCTAGCCCCCTCCGTTTCTGCAGCGGTGACGCTCCATCTGCCAGGTGTCCCTCTGCCCCGACTGCAGTTATAGCTGCCTCTGTGTATACAGAGGTGACGCTCCATCCTCCAGGTGTCCGTCTGTCCCCGCCTGCAGTTCTAGCTGCCTCCATGTATGCAGCGGTGACGCTCCATCCTCCAGGTGTCCCTCTGTCCCCGCCTGGAGTTCTAGCCACCTCCGTGTATGCAGAGGTGACGCTCCATCCTCCAGGTGTCCGTCTGCCCCTGCCTGTAGTTCTAGCCGCCTCCGTGTATGCAGCGGTGACGCTTCATCCTCCAGGTGTCTCTCTGTCCCAGCCTGCAGTACTAGCCGCCTCCATGTATGCAGCGGTGATGCTCCATCTTCCAGGGGTCAGTGTGCCCCCCGCCTGCAGTTCCAGCTACCTCTGTGTATGCAGCGTTGACCCTCCATTATCCAGGTGTCCATCTGTCCTCGCCTGCAGTTCTAGCCACCTCCGTGTATGCAGCGTTGACGCTGCATCTGCTAGGTGTCCATCTGTCCTCGCCTGTAGTTCTAGACACCTCCATTTATGCAGCGGTGATGCTCCATCTGCCAGGTGTCCCTCTGCCCGCGCCTGCAGTTCTAGCTGCCTCCGTGTATTCAGAGGTGATGCTCCATCCTCCAGGTGTCCGTCTGCCCCCACCTGCAGTTCTAGCCGCCTCCGTGTATGCAGCGGTGATGCTCCATCCTCCACGTGTCCCTCTGCCCCGCCTGCAGTTCTAGCCGCCTCCTTGTATGCAGCGGTGACCCTCCATCCTCCACGTGTCTTCCTGTCCCTGCCTGCAGTTCTAGCCGCCTCCGTGTATGCAGCGGTGACACTCCATCCTCAAGGTGTCCCTCTGTCCCCACCTGCAGTTCTAGCCACCTCCGTGTCTGCAGTGGTGACGCTCCATCCTCCAGGTGTCCCTCTGTCCCCGCCTGCAGTTCTAGCCACCTCCGTGTATGCAGCGGTGACGCTCCATCCTCCAGGTGTCCCTCTGTCCCCGCCTGCAGTTCTAGCCACCTCCGTGTATGCAGCGGTGACGCTCCATCCTCCAGGTGTCCGTCTGCCCCTGCCGGTAGTTCTAGCCGCCTCCGTGTATGCAGCGGTGAGGCTTCATCCTCCAGGTGTCTCTCTGTCCCCGCCTGCAGTACTAGCCGCCTCCATGTATGCAGCGGTGATGCTCCATCTTCCAGGGGTCAGTGTGCCCCCCGCCTGCAGTTCTAGCCACCTCTGTGTATGCAGCATTGACCCTCCATCCTCCAGGTGTCCATCTGTCCTCGCCTGCAGTTCTAGCCACCTCTGTGTATGCAGCGTTGTCGCTCCATCTTCTAGGTGTCCATCTGTCCTCGCCTGTAGTTCTAGACACCTCCGTTTATGCAGCGGTGATGCTCCATCTGCCAGGTGTCCCTCTGCCCGCGCCTGCAGTTCTAGCTGCCTCCGTGTATGCAGAGGTGATGCTCCATCCTCCAGGTGTCCGTCTGCCCCCACCTGCAGTTCTAGCCGCCTCCGTGTATGCAGCGGTGACGCTCCATCCTCCACGTGTCCCTCTGCCCCGCCTGCAGTTCTAGCCGCCTCCTTGTATGCAGCGGTGACCCTCCATCCTCCACGTGTCTTCCTGTCCCTGCCTGCAGTTCTAGCCACCTCTGTGTATGCAGCGGTGATGCTCCATCCTCCAGGTGTCCCTCTGCCCCCCGCCTGCAGTTCTAGCCGCCTCCTTGTATGCAGCAGTGACGCTCCAACCACCAGGTGTCCCTCTGACCCCGCCTGCAGTTCTACCTGCCTCCGTGTATGCAGCGGTGACGCTCCATCCTCCAGGTGTCCCTCTGTCCCCGCCTGCAGTTCCAGCTGCCTCAGTGTATGCAGTGTTGACTCTCCATCCTCCAGGTGTCCGTCGGCCCCGCCTGCATTCCTAGACGCCTCCATTTTTTGCAGCGGTGACCCTCCAACCTCAAGGTGTCCGTCTGTCCCCGCCTGCAGTTCTAGCCGCCTCCGTGTATGCAGCGGTGACGCGCTATCCTCCAGGTGTCCCTCTGCCTCGCCTGCAGTTCTAGCCCCCTCCGTTTCTGCAGCGGTGACGCTCCATCTGCCAGGTGTCCCTCTGCCCCGACTGCAGTTATAGCTGCCTCTGTGTATACAGAGGTGACGCTCCATCCTCCAGGTGTCCGTCTGTCCCCGCCTGCAGTTCTAGCTGCCTCCATGTATGCAGCGGTGACGCTCCATCCTCCAGGTGTCCCTCTGTCCCCGCCTGCAGTTCTAGCCACCTCCGTGTATGCAGCGGTGACGGTCCATCCTCCAGGTGTCCGTCTGCCCCTGCCTGTAGTTCTAGCCGCCTCCGTGTATGCAGCGGTGACGCTTCATCCTCCAGGTGTCTCTCTGTTCCCGCCTGCAGTACTAGCCGCCTCCATGTATGCAGCGGTGATGCTCCATCTTCCAGGGGTTAGTGTGCCCCCCGCCTGCAGTTCTAGCCACCTCTGTGTATGCAGCGTTGACCCTCCATCCTCCAGGTGTCCATCTGTCCTCGCCTGCAGTTCTAGCCACCTCCGTGTATGCAGCGTTGACGCTCCATCTGCTAGGTGTCCATCTGTCCTCGCCTGTAGTTCTAGACACCTCCGTTTATGCAGCGGTGATGCTCCATCTGCCAGGTGTCCCTCTGCCCGCGCCTGCAGTTCTAGCTGCCTCCGTGTATGCAGAGGTGATGCTCCATCCTCCAGGTGTCTGTCTGCCCCCACCTGCAGTTCTAGCCGCCTACGTGTATGCAGCGGTGATGCTCCATCCTCCACGTGTCCCTCTGCCCTGCCTGCAGTTCTAGCCGCCTCCTTGTATGCAGCGGTGACCCTCCAACCTCCACGTGTCTTCCTGTCCCTGCCTGCAGTTCTAGCCGCCTCCTTGTATGCAGCGGTGACGCTCCATCCACCAGGTGTCCCTCTGACCCCGCCTGCAGTTCTACCTGCCTTCGTGTATGCAGCGGTGACGCTCCATCCTCCAGGTGTCCCTCTGTCCCCGCCTGCAGTTCTAGCTGCCTCCGTGTATGCAGTGTTAACGCTCCATCCTCCAGGTATCCGTCGGACCCGCCTGCATTTCTAGCCGCCTCCATTTTTTGCAGCAGTGACCCTCCATCCTCAAGGTGTCCGTCTGTCCCCGTCTGCAGTTCTAGCCACCTCCGTGTATGCAGCGGTGACGCCCCATCCTCCAGGTGTCCGTCTGTCTCCGCCTGCAGTTCTAGCCGCCTCCGTGTATGCAGCGGTGACGCTCCATCCTCCAGGTGTCCCTCTGTCCCCACCTGCAGTTCTAGCCACCTCTGTGTCTGCAGCGGTGACGTTCCATCCTCCAGGTGTCCCTCTGTCCCCGCCTGCAGTCCTAGCCACCTCCGTGTATGCAGCGGTGACGCTCCATCCTCCAGGTGTCCGTCTGCCCCTGCCTGTAGTTCTAGCCGCCTCCGTGTATGCATCGGTGACGCTTCATCCTCCAGGTGTCTCTCTGTCCCCACCTGCAGTACTAGCTACCTCCATGTATGCAGCAGTGATGCTCCATCTTCCAGAGGTCCGTGTGCCCCCGCCTGCAGTTCTAGCCACCTCCGTGTATGCATTGTTGACCCTCCATCCTCCAGGTGTCCATCTGTCCTCCCCTGCAGTTCTAGCCACCTCTGTGTATGCAGCGTTGACGCTCCATCTGCCAGGTGTCCATCTGTCCTCGCCTACAGTTCTAGCCACCTCCGTGTATGCAGCGGTGACGCTCCATCTGCCAGGTGTTCGTCTGTCTCCGCCTGCAGTTCTAGCCGCCTCCGTGTATGGAGCGGTGACGCTCCATCCTCCAGGTGTCCCTCTGTCCCCACCTGCAGTTCTAGCCACCTCCGTGTCTGCAGCAGTGACGTTCCATCCTCCAGGTGTCCCTCTGTCCCCGCCTGCAGTTCTAGCCACCTCCGTGTATGCAGCGGTTACGTTCCATCCTCCAGGTGTCCGTCTGCCCCTGCCTGTTGTTCTAGCCGCCTCCGTGTATGCAGCGGTGACGCTTCATCCTCCAGGTGTCTCTCTGTCCCCGCCTGCAGTACTAGCTACCTCCATGTATGCAGCAGTGATGCTCCATCTTCCAGATGTCCGTGTGCCCCCGCCTGCAGTTCTAGCCACCTCTGTGTATGCAGCGTTACCGCTCCATCTGCCAGGTGTCCATCTGTCCTCGTCTGCAGTTCTAGCCACCTCCGTGTATGCAGGTGTGACGCTCCATCCTCCACGTGTCCCTCTGCCCCGCCTGCAGTTCTAGCTGCCTCCGTGTATGCAGAGGTGACGCTCCATCCTCCAGGTGTCCGTCTGCCCCCGGCTGCAGTTCTAGCCGCCTCCGTGTATGCAGCGGTGACGCTCCATCCTCCAGGTGTCCCTCTGCCTCGCCTGCAGTTCTAGCCCCCTCCGTTTATGCAGCGGTGACGCTCCATCTGCCAGGTGTCACTCTGCCCCAACTGCAGTTATAGCTGCCTCTGTGTATACAGAGGTGACGCTCCATCCTCCAGGTGTCCGTCTGTCCCCGCCTGCAGTTCTAGCTGCCTCCGTGTATGCAGCGTTGACGCTCCATCTGCCAGGTGTCCATCTGTCCTCGCCTACAGTTCTAGCCACCTCCGTGTATGCAGCGGTGATGCTCCATCTGCCAGGTGTTCGTCTGTCTCCGCCTGCAGTTCTAGCCGCTTCCGTGTATGGAGCGGTGACGCTCCATCCTCCAGGTGTCCCTCTGTCCCCACCTGCAGTTCTAGCCACCTCCGTGTCTGCAGCGGTGACGTTCTATCCTCCAGGTGTCCCTCTGTCCCCGCCTGCAGTTCTAGCCACCTCCGTGTATGCAGCGGTTACGCTCCATCCTCCAGGTGTCCGTCTGCCCCTGCCTGTTGTTCTAGCCGCCTCCGTGTATGCAGCGGTGACGCTTCATCCTCCAGGTGTCTCTCTGTCCCCGCCTGCAGTACTAGCTACCTCCATGTATGCAGCAGTGATGCTCCATCTTCCAGATGTCCGTGTGCCCCCGCCTGCAGTTCTAGCCACCTCTGTGTATGCAGCGTTGACGCTCCATCTGCCAGGTGTCCATCTGTCCTCGTCTGCAGTTCTAGCCACCTCCGTGTATGCAGGTGTGACGCTCCATCCTCCACGTGTCCCTCTGCCCCGCCTGCAGTTCTAGCTGCCTCCGTGTATGCAGAGGTGACGCTCCATCCTCCAGGTGTCCGTCTGCCCCCGGCTGCAGTTCTAGCCGCCTCCGTGTATGCAGCGGTGACGCTCCATCCTCCAGGTGTCCCTCTGCCTCGCCTGCAGTTCTAGCCCCCTCCGTTTATGCAGCGGTGACGCTCCATCTGCCAGGTGTCACTCTGCCCCAACTGCAGTTATAGCTGCCTCTGTGTATACAGAGGTGACGCTCCATCCTCCAGGTGTCCGTCTGTCCCCGCCTGCAGTTCTAGCTGCCTCCGTGTATGCAGCGGTGACGCTCCATCCTCCAGGTGTCCCTCTGTCCCCGCCTGCAGTTCTAGCCGCCTCCGTGTATGCAGCGGTGACGCTCCATCCTCCAGGTGTCCCTCTGTCCCCGCCTGCAGTTCTAGCCACCTCCGTGTATGCAGCGGTGACGCTCCATCTTCCAGGTGTCCGCTGCCCCGACTGCAGTTATAGCTGCCTCTGTGTACACAGAGGTGACGCTCCATCCTCCAGGTGTCCGTCTGTCCCTGCCTGCAGTTCTAGCTGCCTCCGTGTATGCAGCGGTGACGCTCCATCCTCCAGGTGTCCCTCTGTCCCCGCCTGCAGTTCTAGCCGCCTCCGTGTCTGCAGCAGTGACGCTCCATCCTCCAGGTGTCCCTCTGTCCCCGCCTGCAGTTCTAGCCGCCTCCGTGTCTGCAGCAGTAACGCTCCATCCTCCAGGTGTCCCTCTGTCCCCGCCTGCAGTTCTAGCCACCTCTGTGTATACAGCAGTGACGCTCCATCCTCCAGGTGTCCCTCTGTCCCCGCCTCCAGTTCTAGCCACCTCCGTGTATGCAGCGGTGACGCTTCATCCTCCAGGTGTCTCTCTGTCCCTGCCTGCAGTACTAGCCGTCTCCATGTATGCAGCGGTGATGCTCCATCTTCCAGGGGTCAGTTTCCCCCCCGCCTGCAGTTCTAGCCACCTCTGTGTATGCAGCGTTGACCCTCCATCCTCCAGGTGTCCATCTGTTCTCGCCTGCAGTTCTAGCCACCTCCGTGTATGCAGTGTTAACGCTCCATCTGCTAGGTGTCCATCTGTCCTCGCCTGCAGTTCTAGCTGCCTCCGTGTATGCAGAGGTGATGCTCCATCCTCCAGGTGTCCGTCTGCCCCCACCTGCAGTTCTAGCCGCCTCCGTGTATGCAGCAGTGACGCTCCATCCTCCAGGTGTCCATCTGTCCTCCCCAGCAGTTCTAGCCACCTCTGTGTATACAGCAGTGACGCTCCATCCTCCAGGTGTCCCTCTGTCCCCGCCTGCAGTTCTAGCCACCTCTGTGTATGCAGCGTTGACCCTCCATCCTCCAGGTGTCCATCTGTTCTCGCCTGCAGTTCTAGCCACCTCCGTGTATGCAGTGTTAACGCTCCATCTGCTAGGTGTCCATCTGTCCTCGCCTGCAGTTCTAGCTGCCTCCGTGTATGCAGAGGTGATGCTCCATCCTCCAGGTGTCCGTCTGCCCCCACCTGCAGTTCTAGCCGCCTCCGTGTATGCAGCAGTGACGCTCCATCCTCCAGGTGTCCATCTGTCCTCCCCAGCAGTTCTAGCCACCTCTGTGTATGCAGCGTTGACGCTCCATCCTCCAGGTGTCCGTCTGCCCCGCCTGCAGTTCTAGCCACCTCTGTGTATGCAGCGGTGACGCTCCATCCTCCAGGTGTCCCTCTGCCCCCAGCCTGCAGTTGTAGCCGCCTCCGTGTATGCAGCGGTGACGCTTCATCCTCCAGGTGTCTCTCTGTCCCCGCCTGCAGAACTAGCCGCCTCCATGTATGCAGCGGTGATGCTCCATCTTCCAGGGGTCAGTGTGCCCCCCGCCTGCAGTTCTAGCCACCTCTGTGTATGCAGCGTTGACCCTCCATCCTCCAGGTGTCCATCTGTTCTCGCCTGCAGTTCTAGCCACCTCCGTGTATGCAGTGTTCACGCTCCATCTGCTAGGTGTCCATCTGTCCTCGCCTGCAGTTCTAGCCACCTCCGTGTATGCAGCGGTGACGCTCCATTTGCTAGGTGTCCCTCTGCCCCCGCCTGCAGTTCTAGCTGCCTCCGTGTATGCAGAGGTGATGCTCCATCCTCCAGGTGTCCGTCTGCCCGCGCCTGCAGTTCTAGCCGCCTCCATGTATGCAGTGGTGACGCTCCATCCTCTAGGTGTCCCTCTGCCCCCCGCCTGCAGTTCTAGCCGCCTCCGTGTATGCAGCGGTGACGCTTCATCCTCCAGGGGTCCGTGTGCCCCCGTCTGCAGTTCTAGCCACCTCCATGTATGCAGTGGTGACGCTCCATCCTCCAGGTGTCCCTCTGCCCCCGCCTGCAGTTCTAGCCGCCTCCATGTATGCAGCGGTGACGCTTCATCCTCCAGGGGTCCGTGTGCCCCCGTCTGCAGTTCTAGCCGCCTCCTTGTATGCTGAGGTGACCCTCCATCCTCCACGTGTCTTCCTGTCCCTGCCTGCAGTTCTAGCCGCCTCCGTGTATGCAGCGGTGACGCTCCATCCTCCAGGTGTCCCTCTGCCCCACGCCTGCAGTTCTAGCCGCCTCCTTGTATGCAGCGGTGACGCTCCATCCACCAGGTGTCCCTCTGACCCCGTCTGCAGTTCTACCTGCCTCCGTGTATGCAGCGGTGACGCTCCATCCTCCAGGTCTCCCTCTGTCCCCGCCTGCATTTCTAGCTGCCTCCGTGTATGCAGTGTTGACGCTCCATCCTCCAGGTGTCCGTCCGCAGGCCTGCATTTCTAGCCGCCTCCATTTTTTGCAGCGGTGACCCTCCATCCTCAAGGTGTCCGTCTGTCCCCTCCTGCAGTTCTAGCCGCCTCCGTGTATGCAGCGGTGACGCGCCATTCTCCAGGTGTCCGTCTGTCTCCGCCTGCAGTTCAAGCCGCCTCCGTGTATGCAGCGGTGACGCTCCATCCTCCAGGTGTCCCTCTGTCCCCACCTGCAGTTCTAGTCACCTCCGTGTCTGCAGCGGTGACGTTCCATCCTCCAGGTGTCCCTCTGTCCCCGTCTGCAGTTCTAGCCACCTCTGTGTATGCAGCGGTGACGCTCCATCCTCCAGGTGTCCGTCTGCCCCTGCCTGTAGTTGTAGCCGCCTCCGTGTATGCATCGGTGACGCTTCATCCTCCAGGTGTCTCTCTGTCCCCGCCTGCAGTACTAGCTACCTCCATGTATGCAGCAGTGATGCTCCGTCTTCCAGAGGTCCGTGTGCCCCCGCCTGCAGATCTAGCCACCTCCGTGTATGCAGCGTTGACCCTCCATCCTCCAGGTGTCCATCTGTCCTCCCCAGCAGTTCTAGCCATCTCCGTGTATGCAGCGTTGACGCTCCATCTGCCAGGTGTCCATCTGTCCTCGCCTGCAGTTCTAGCCACCTCCGTGTATGCAGCGGTGATGCTCCATCTGCCAGGTGTCCCTCTGCCCCCGCCTGCAGTTCTATCTGCCTCCGTGTATGCAGAGGTGACGCTCCATCCTCCAGGTGTCCGTCTGCCCCCGGCTGCAGTTCTAGCGGCCTCCGTGTATGCAGCGGTGACGCTCCATCCTCCAGGTGTCCCTCTGCCTCGCCTGCAGTTCTAGCCCCCTACGTTTATGAAGCAGTGACGCTCCATCTGCCAGGTGTCCCTCTGCCCCGACTGCAGTTATAGCTGCCTCTGTGTACACAGAGGTGACGCTCCATCCTCCAGGTGTCCGTCTGTCCCCGCCTGCAGTTCTAGCTGCCTCCGGGTATGCAGCGGTGACGCTCCATCCTCCAGGTGTCCCTCTGTCCCCGCCTGCAGTTCTAGCCGCCTCCGTGTCTGCAGAAGTGACGCTCCATCCTCCAGGTGTCCCTCTGTCCCCGCCTGCAGTTCTAGCCACCTCCGTGTATGCAGCGGTGACGCTCCATCCTCCAGGTGTCCGTCTGCCCCTGCCTGTAGTTCTAGCCGCCTCCGTGTATGCAGCGGTGACGCTTCATCCTCCAGGTGTCTCTCTGTCCCCGCCTGCAGTACTAGCCGCCTCCATGTATGCAGCGGTGATGCTCCATCTTCCAGGGGTCAGTGTGCCCCCCGCCTGCAGTACTAGCCACCTCTGTGTATGCAGCGTTGACCCTCCATCCTCCAGGTGTCCATCTGTTCTCGCCTGCAGTTCTAGCCACCTCCGTGTATGCAGTGTTGACGCTCCATCTGCTAGGTGTCCATCTGTCCTCGCCTGCAGTTCTAGCCACCTCTGTGTATGCAGCGGTGACGCTCCATTTGCTAGGTGTCCCTCTGCCCCCGCCTGCAGTTCTAGCTGCCTCCGTGTATGCAGAGGTGATGCTCCATCCTCCAGGTGTCCATCTGTCCTCCCCAGCAGTTCTAGCCACCTCCGTGTATGCAGCGTTGACGCTCCATCCTCCAGGTGTCCGTCTGCCCCCGCCTGCAGTTCTAGCCACCTCTGTGTATGCAGCGTTGACCCTCCATCCTCCAGGTGTCCGTCTGCCCCCACCTGCAGTTCTAGCCGCCTCCGTGTATGCAGCAGTGACGCTCCATCCTCCAGGTGTCCATCTGTCCTCCCCAGCAGTTTTAGCCACCTCCGTGTATGCAGCGTTGACGCTCCATCTGCCAGGTGTCCATCTGTCCTCGCCTGCAGTTCTAGCCACATCCGTGTATGCAGCGGTGACGCTCCATCTGCCAGGTGTCCCTCTGCCCCCGCCTGCAGTTCTAGCTGCCTCCGTGTATGCAGAGGTGACGCTCCATCCTCCAGGTGTCCGTCTGCCCCCGGCTGCAGTTCTAGCCGCCTCCGTGTATGCAGCGGTGACGCTCCATCCTCCAGGTGTCCCTCTGCCTTGCCTGCAGTTCTAGCCCCCTACGTTTATGCAGCGGTGATGCTCCATCTGCCAGGTGTCCCTCTGCCCCGACTGCAGTTATAGCTGCCTCTGTGTACACAGAGGTGACGCTCCATCCTCCAGGTGTCCGTCTGTCCCCGCCTGCAGTTCTAGCTGCCTCCGTGTATGCAGCGGTGACGCTCCATCCTCCAGGTGTCCCTCTGTCCCCGCCTGCAGTTCCAGCTGCCTCAGTGTATGCAGTGTTGACTCTCCATCCTCCAGGTGTCCGTCGGCCCCGCCTGCATTCCTAGACGCCTCCATTTTTTGCAGCGGTGACCCTCCAACCTCAAGGTGTCCGTCTGTCCCCGCCTGCAGTTCTAGCCGCCTCCGTGTATGCAGCGGTGACGCGCTATCCTCCAGGTGTCCCTCTGCCTCGCCTGCAGTTCTAGCCCCCTCCGTTTCTGCAGCGGTGACGCTCCATCTGCCAGGTGTCCCTCTGCCCCGACTGCAGTTATAGCTGCCTCTGTGTATACAGAGGTGACGCTCCATCTTCCAGGTGTCCGTCTGTCCCCGCCTGCAGTTCTAGCTGCCTCCATGTATGCAGCGGTGACGCTCCATCCTCCAGGTGTCCCTCTGTCCCCGCCTGCAGTTCTAGCCACCTCCGTGTATGCAGCGGTGACGGTCCATCCTCCAGGTGTCCGTCTGCCCCTGCCTGTAGTTCTAGCCGCCTCCGTGTATGCAGCGGTGACGCTTCATCCTCCAGGTGTCTCTCTGTCCCCGCCTGCAGTACTAGCCGCCTCCATGTATGCAGCGGTGATGCTCCATCTTCCAGGGGTTAGTGTGCCCCCCGCCTGCAGTTCTAGCCACCTCTGTGTATGCAGCGTTGACCCTCCATCCTCCAGGTGTCCATCTGTCCTCGCCTGCAGTTCTAGCCACCTCCGTGTATGCAGCGTTGACGCTCCATCTGCTAGGTGTCCATCTGTCCTCGCCTGTAGTTCTAGACACCTCCGTTTATGCAGCGGTGATGCTCCATCTGCCAGGTGTCCCTCTGCCCGCGCCTGCAGTTCTAGCTGCCTCCGTGTATGCAGAGGTGATGCTCCATCCTCCAGGTGTCTGTCTGCCCCCACCTGCAGTTCTAGCCGCCTACGTGTATGCAGCGGTGATGCTCCATCCTCCACGTGTCCCTCTGCCCTGCCTGCAGTTCTAGCCGCCTCCTTGTATGCAGCGGTGACCCTCCATCCTCCACGTGTCTTCCTGTCCCTGCCTGCAGTTCTAGCCGCCTCCTTGTATGCAGCGGTGACGCTCCATCCACCAGGTGTCCCTCTGACCCCGCCTGCAGTTCTACCTGCCTTCGTGTATGCAGCGGTGACGCTCCATCCTCCAGGTGTCCCTCTGTCCCCGCCTGCAGTTCTAGCTGCCTCCGTGTATGCAGTGTTAACGCTCCATCCTCCAGGTATCCGTCGGACCCGCCTGCATTTCTAGCCGCCTCCATTTTTTGCAGCAGTGACCCTCCATCCTCAAGGTGTCCGTCTGTCCCCGTCTGCAGTTCTAGCCACCTCCGTGTATGCAGCGGTGACGCGCCATCCTCCAGGTGTCCGTCTGTCTCCGCCTGCAGTTCTAGCCGCCTCCGTGTATGCAGCGGTGACGCTCCATCCTCCAGGTGTCCCTCTGTCCCCACCTGCAGTTCTAGCCACCTCTGTGTCTGCAGCGGTGACGTTCCATCCTCCAGGTGTCCCTCTGTCCCCGCCTGCAGTCCTAGCCACCTCCGTGTATGCAGCGGTGACGCTCCATCCTCCAGGTGTCCGTCTGCCCTTGCCTGTAGTTCTAGCCGCCTCCGTGTATGCATCGGTGACGCTTCATCCTCCAGGTGTCACTCTGTCCCCACCTGCAGTACTAGCTACCTCCATGTATGCAGCAGTGATGCTCCATCTTCCAGAGGTCCGTGTGCCCCCGCCTGCAGTTCTAGCCACCTCCGTGTATGCATTGTTGACCCTCCATCCTCCAGGTGTCCATCTGTCCTCCCCTGCAGTTCTAGCCACCTCTGTGTATGCAGCGTTGACGCTCCATCTGCCAGGTGTCCATCTGTCCTCGCCTACAGTTCTAGCCACCTCCGTGTATGCAGCGGTGACGCTCCATCTGCCAGGTGTTCGTCTGTCTCCGCCTGCAGTTCTAGCCGCCTCCGTGTATGGAGCGGTGACGCTCCATCCTCCAGGTGTCCCTCTGTCCCCACCTGCAGTTCTAGCCACCTCCGTGTCTGCAGCGGTGACGTTCCATCCTCCAGGTGTCCCTCTGTCCCCGCCTGCAGTTCTAGCCACCTCCGTGTATGCAGCGGTTACGCTCCATCCTCCAGGTGTCCGTCTGCCCCTGCCTGTTGTTCTAGCCGCCTCCGTGTATGCAGCGGTGACGCTTCATCCTCCAGGTGTCTCTCTGTCCCCGCCTGCAGTACTAGCTACCTCCATGTATGCAGCAGTGATGCTCCATCTTCCAGATGTCCGTGTGCCCCCGCCTGCAGTTCTAGCCACCTCTGTGTATGCAGCGTTACCGCTCCGTCTGCCAGGTGTCCATCTGTCCTCGTCTGCAGTTCTAGCCACCTCCGTGTATGCAGGTGTGACGCTCCATCCTCCACGTGTCCCTCTGCCCCGCCTGCAGTTCTAGCTGCCTCCGTGTATGCAGAGGTGACGCTCCATCCTCCAGGTGTCCGTCTGCCCCCGGCTGCAGTTCTAGCAGCCTCCGTGTATGCAGCGGTGACGCTCCATCCTCCAGGTGTCCCTCTGCCTCGCCTGCAGTTCTAGCCCCCTCCGTTTATGCAGCGGTGATGCTCCATCTTCCAGGGGTTAGTGTGCCCCCCGCCTGCAGTTCTAGCCACCTCTGTGTATGCAGCGTTGACCCTCCATCCTCCAGGTGTCCATCTGTCCTCGCCTGCAGTTCTAGCCACCTCCGTGTATGCAGCGTTGACGCTCCATCTGCTAGGTGTCCATCTGTCCTCGCCTGTAGTTCTAGACACCTCCGTTTATGCAGCGGTGATGCTCCATCTGCCAGGTGTCCCTCTGCCCGCGCCTGCAGTTCTAGCTGCCTCCGTGTATGCAGAGGTGATGCTCCATCCTCCAGGTGTCTGTCTGCCCCCACCTGCAGTTCTAGCCGCCTACGTGTATGCAGCGGTGATGCTCCATCCTCCACGTGTCCCTCTGCCCTGCCTGCAGTTCTAGCCGCCTCCTTGTATGCAGCGGTGACCCTCCATCCTCCACGTGTCTTCCTGTCCCTGCCTGCAGTTCTAGCCGCCTCCTTGTATGCAGCGGTGATGCTCCATCCACCAGGTGTCCCTCTGACCCCGCCTGCAGTTCTACCTGCCTTCGTGTATGCAGCGGTGACGCTCCATCCTCCAGGTGTCCCTCTGTCCCCGCCTGCAGTTCTAGCTGCCTCCGTGTATGCAGTGTTAACGCTCCATCCTCCAGGTATCCGTCGGACCCGCCTGCATTTCTAGCCGCCTCCATTTTTTGCAGCAGTGACCCTCCATCCTCAAGGTGTCCGTCTGTCCCCGTCTGCAGTTCTAGCCACCTCCGTGTATGCAGCGGTGACGCGCCATCCTCCAGGTGTCCGTCTGTCTCCGCCTGCAGTTCTAGCCGCCTCCGTGTATGCAGCGGTGACGCTCCATCCTCCAGGTGTCCCTCTGTCCCCACCTGCAGTTCTAGCCACCTCTGTGTCTGCAGCGGTGACGTTCCATCCTCCAGGTGTCCCTCTGTCCCCGCCTGCAGTCCTAGCCACCTCCGTGTATGCAGCGGTGACGCTCCATCCTCCAGGTGTCCGTCTGCCCCTGCCTGTAGTTCTAGCCGCCTCCGTGTATGCATCGGTGACGCTTCATCCTCCAGGTGTCACTCTGTCCCCACCTGCAGTACTAGCTACCTCCATGTATGCAGCAGTGATGCTCCATCTTCCAGAGGTCCGTGTGCCCCCGCCTGCAGTTCTAGCCACCTCCGTGTATGCATTGTTGACCCTCCATCCTCCAGGTGTCCATCTGTCCTCCCCTGCAGTTCTAGCCACCTCTGTGTATGCAGCGTTGACGCTCCATCTGCCAGGTGTCCATCTGTCCTCGCCTACAGTTCTAGCCACCTCCGTGTATGCAGCGGTGACGCTCCATCTGCCAGGTGTTCGTCTGTCTCCGCCTGCAGTTCTAGCCGCCTCCGTGTATGGAGCGGTGACGCTCCATCCTCCAGGTGTCCCTCTGTCCCCACCTGCAGTTCTAGCCACCTCCGTGTCTGCAGCGGTGACGTTCCATCCTCCAGGTGTCCCTCTGTCCCCGCCTGCAGTTCTAGCCACCTCCGTGTATGCAGCGGTTACGCTCCATCCTCCAGGTGTCCGTCTGCCCCTGCCTGTTGTTCTAGCCGCCTCCGTGTATGCAGCGGTGACGCTTCATCCTCCAGGTGTCTCTCTGTCCCCGCCTGCAGTACTAGCTACCTCCATGTATGCAGCAGTGATGCTCCATCTTCCAGATGTCCGTGTGCCCCCGCCTGCAGTTCTAGCCACCTCTGTGTATGCAGCGTTACCGCTCCGTCTGCCAGGTGTCCATCTGTCCTCGTCTGCAGTTCTAGCCACCTCCGTGTATGCAGGTGTGACGCTCCATCCTCCACGTGTCCCTCTGCCCCGCCTGCAGTTCTAGCTGCCTCCGTGTATGCAGAGGTGACTCTCCATCCTCCAGGTGTCCGTCTGCCCCCGGCTGCAGTTCTAGCCGCCTCCGTGTATGCAGCGGTGACGCTCCATCCTCCAGGTGTCCCTCTGCCTCGCCTGCAGTTCTAGCCCCCTCCGTTTATGCAGCGGTGACGCTCCATCTGCCAGGTGTCACTCTGCCCCAACTGCAGTTATAGCTGCCTCTGTGTATACAGAGGTGACGCTCCATCCTCCAGGTGTCCGTCTGTCCCCGCCTGCAGTTCTAGCTGCCTCCGTGTATGCAGCGTTGACGCTCCATCTGCCAGGTGTCCATCTGTCCTCGCCTACAGTTCTAGCCACCTCCGTGTATGCAGCGGTGATGCTCCATCTGCCAGGTGTTCGTCTGTCTCCGCCTGCAGTTCTAGCCGCTTCCGTGTATGGAGCGGTGACGCTCCATCCTCCAGGTGTCCCTCTGTCCCCACCTGCAGTTCTAGCCACCTCCGTGTCTGCAGCGGTGACGTTCTATCCTCCAGGTGTCCCTCTGTCCCCGCCTGCAGTTCTAGCCACCTCCGTGTATGCAGCGGTTACGCTCCATCCTCCAGGTGTCCGTCTGCCCCTGCCTGTTGTTCTAGCCGCCTCCGTGTATGCAGCGGTGACGCTTCATCCTCCAGGTGTCTCTCTGTCCCCGCCTGCAGTACTAGCTACCTCCATGTATGCAGCAGTGATGCTCCATCTTCCAGATGTCCGTGTGCCCCCGCCTGCAGTTCTAGCCACCTCTGTGTATGCAGCGTTGACGCTCCATCTGCCAGGTGTCCATCTGTCCTCGTCTGCAGTTCTAGCCACCTCCGTGTATGCAGGTGTGACGCTCCATCCTCCACGTGTCCCTCTGCCCCGCCTGCAGTTCTAGCTGCCTCCGTGTATGCAGAGGTGACGCTCCATCCTCCAGGTGTCCGTCTGCCCCCGGCTGCAGTTCTAGCGGCCTCCGTGTATGCAGCGGTGACGCTCCATCCTCCAGGTGTCCCTCTGCCTCGCCTGCAGTTCTAGCCCCCTACGTTTATGAAGCAGTGACGCTCCATCTGCCAGGTGTCCCTCTGCCCCGACTGCAGTTATAGCTGCCTCTGTGTACACAGAGGTGACGCTCCATCCTCCAGGTGTCCGTCTGTCCCCGCCTGCAGTTCTAGCTGCCTCCGGGTATGCAGCGGTGACGCTCCATCCTCCAGGTGTCCCTCTGTCCCCGCCTGCAGTTCTAGCCGCCTCCGTGTCTGCAGAAGTGACGCTCCATCCTCCAGGTGTCCCTCTGTCCCCGCCTGCAGTTCTAGCCACCTCCGTGTATGCAGCGGTGACGCTCCATCCTCCAGGTGTCCGTCTGCCCCTGCCTGTAGTTCTAGCCGCCTCCGTGTATGCAGCGGTGACGCTTCATCCTCCAGGTGTCTCTCTGTCCCCGCCTGCAGTACTAGCCGCCTCCATGTATGCAGCGGTGATGCTCCATCTTCCAGGGGTCAGTGTGCCCCCCGCCTGCAGTACTAGCCACCTCTGTGTATGCAGCGTTGACCCTCCATCCTCCAGGTGTCCATCTGTTCTCGCCTGCAGTTCTAGCCACCTCCGTGTATGCAGTGTTGACGCTCCATCTGCTAGGTGTCCATCTGTCCTCGCCTGCAGTTCTAGCCACCTCTGTGTATGCAGCGGTGACGCTCCATTTGCTAGGTGTCCCTCTGCCCCCGCCTGCAGTTCTAGCTGCCTCCGTGTATGCAGAGGTGATGCTCCATCCTCCAGGTGTCCATCTGTCCTCCCCAGCAGTTCTAGCCACCTCCGTGTATGCAGCGTTGACGCTCCATCCTCCAGGTGTCCGTCTGCCCCCGCCTGCAGTTCTAGCCACCTCTGTGTATGCAGCGTTGACCCTCCATCCTCCAGGTGTCCGTCTGCCCCCACCTGCAGTTCTAGCCGCCTCCGTGTATGCAGCAGTGACGCTCCATCCTCCAGGTGTCCATCTGTCCTCCCCAGCAGTTTTAGCCACCTCCGTGTATGCAGCGTTGACGCTCCATCTGCCAGGTGTCCATCTGTCCTCGCCTGCAGTTCTAGCCACATCCGTGTATGCAGCGGTGACGCTCCATCTGCCAGGTGTCCCTCTGCCCCCGCCTGCAGTTCTAGCTGCCTCCGTGTATGCAGAGGTGACGCTCCATCCTCCAGGTGTCCGTCTGCCCCCGGCTGCAGTTCTAGCCGCCTCCGTGTATGCAGCGGTGACGCTCCATCCTCCAGGTGTCCCTCTGCCTTGCCTGCAGTTCTAGCCCCCTACGTTTATGCAGCGGTGATGCTCCATCTGCCAGGTGTCCCTCTGCCCCGACTGCAGTTATAGCTGCCTCTGTGTACACAGAGGTGACGCTCCATCCTCCAGGTGTCCGTCTGTCCCCGCCTGCAGTTCTAGCTGCCTCCGTGTATGCAGCGGTGACGCTCCATCCTCCAGGTGTCCCTCTGTCCCCGCCTGCAGTTCCAGCTGCCTCAGTGTATGCAGTGTTGACTCTCCATCCTCCAGGTGTCCGTCGGCCCCGCCTGCATTCCTAGACGCCTCCATTTTTTGCAGCGGTGACCCTCCAACCTCAAGGTGTCCGTCTGTCCCCGCCTGCAGTTCTAGCCGCCTCCGTGTATGCAGCGGTGACGCGCTATCCTCCAGGTGTCCCTCTGCCTCGCCTGCAGTTCTAGCCCCCTCCGTTTCTGCAGCGGTGACGCTCCATCTGCCAGGTGTCCCTCTGCCCCGACTGCAGTTATAGCTGCCTCTGTGTATACAGAGGTGACGCTCCATCCTCCAGGTGTCCGTCTGTCCCCGCCTGCAGTTCTAGCTGCCTCCATGTATGCAGCAGTGACGCTCCATCCTCCAGGTGTCCCTCTGTCCCCGCCTGCAGTTCTAGCCACCTCCGTGTATGCAGCGGTGACGGTCCATCCTCCAGGTGTCCGTCTGCCCCTGCCTGTAGTTCTAGCCGCCTCCGTGTATGCAGCGGTGACGCTTCATCCTCCAGGTGTCTCTCTGTCCCCGCCTGCAGTACTAGCCGCCTCCATGTATGCAGCGGTGATGCTCCATCTTCCAGGGGTTAGTGTGCCCCCCGCCTGCAGTTCTAGCCACCTCTGTGTATGCAGCGTTGACCCTCCATCCTCCAGGTGTCCATCTGTCCTCGCCTGCAGTTCTAGCCACCTCCGTGTATGCAGCGTTGACGCTCCATCTGCTAGGTGTCCATCTGTCCTCGCCTGTAGTTCTAGACACCTCCGTTTATGCAGCGGTGATGCTCCATCTGCCAGGTGTCCCTCTGCCCGCGCCTGCAGTTCTAGCTGCCTCCGTGTATGCAGAGGTGATGCTCCATCCTCCAGGTGTCTGTCTGCCCCCACCTGCAGTTCTAGCCGCCTACGTGTATGCAGCGGTGATGCTCCATCCTCCACGTGTCCCTCTGCCCTGCCTGCAGTTCTAGCCGCCTCCTTGTATGCAGCGGTGACCCTCCATCCTCCACGTGTCTTCCTGTCCCTGCCTGCAGTTCTAGCCGCCTCCTTGTATGCAGCGGTGACGCTCCATCCACCAGGTGTCCCTCTGACCCCGCCTGCAGTTCTACCTGCCTTCGTGTATGCAGCGGTGACGCTCCATCCTCCAGGTGTCCCTCTGTCCCCGCCTGCAGTTCTAGCTGCCTCCGTGTATGCAGTGTTAACGCTCCATCCTCCAGGTATCCGTCGGACCCGCCTGCATTTCTAGCCGCCTCCATTTTTTGCAGCAGTGACCCTCCATCCTCAAGGTGTCCGTCTGTCCCCGTCTGCAGTTCTAGCCACCTCCGTGTATGCAGCGGTGACGCGCCATCCTCCAGGTGTCCGTCTGTCTCCGCCTGCAGTTCTAGCCGCCTCCGTGTATGCAGCGGTGACGCTCCATCCTCCAGGTGTCCCTCTGTCCCCACCTGCAGTTCTAGCCACCTCTGTGTCTGCAGCGGTGACGTTCCATCCTCCAGGTGTCCCTCTGTCCCCGCCTGCAGTCCTAGCCACCTCCGTGTATGCAGCGGTGACGCTCCATCCTCCAGGTGTCCGTCTGCCCCTGCCTGTAGTTCTAGCCGCCTTCGTGTATGCATCGGTGACGCTTCATCCTCCAGGTGTCACTCTGTCCCCACCTGCAGTACTAGCTACCTCCATGTATGCAGCAGTGATGCTCCATCTTCCAGAGGTCCGTGTGCCCCCGCCTGCAGTTCTAGCCACCTCCGTGTATGCATTGTTGACCCTCCATCCTCCAGGTGTCCATCTGTCCTCCCCTGCAGTTCTAGCCACCTCTGTGTATGCAGCGTTGACGCTCCATCTGCCAGGTGTCCATCTGTCCTCGCCTACAGTTCTAGCCACCTCCGTGTATGCAGCGGTGACGCTCCATCTGCCAGGTGTTCGTCTGTCTCCGCCTGCAGTTCTAGCCGCCTCCGTGTATGGAGCGGTGACGCTCCATCCTCCAGGTGTCCCTCTGTCCCCACCTGCAGTTCTAGCCACCTCCGTGTCTGCAGCGGTGACGTTCCATCCTCCAGGTGTCCCTCTGTCCCCGCCTGCAGTTCTAGCCACCTCCGTGTATGCAGCGGTTACGCTCCATCCTCCAGGTGTCCGTCTGCCCCTGCCTGTTGTTCTAGCCGCCTCCGTGTATGCAGCGGTGACGCTTCATCCTCCAGGTGTCTCTCTGTCCCCGCCTGCAGTACTAGCTACCTCCATGTATGCAGCAGTGATGCTCCATCTTCCAGATGTCCGTGTGCCCCCGCCTGCAGTTCTAGCCACCTCTGTGTATGCAGCGTTACCGCTCCGTCTGCCAGGTGTCCATCTGTCCTCGTCTGCAGTTCTAGCCACCTCCGTGTATGCAGGTGTGACGCTCCATCCTCCACGTGTCCCTCTGCCCCGCCTGCAGTTCTAGCTGCCTCCGTGTATGCAGAGGTGACGCTCCATCCTCCAGGTGTCCGTCTGCCCCCGGCTGCAGTTCTAGCCGCCTCCGTGTATGCAGCGGTGACGCTCCATCCTCCAGGTGTCCCTCTGCCTCGCCTGCAGTTCTAGCCCCCTCCGTTTATGCAGCGGTGATGCTCCATCTTCCAGGGGTTAGTGTGCCCCCCGCCTGCAGTTCTAGCCACCTCTGTGTATGCAGCGTTGACCCTCCATCCTCCAGGTGTCCATCTGTCCTCGCCTGCAGTTCTAGCCACCTCCGTGTATGCAGCGTTGACGCTCCATCTGCTAGGTGTCCATCTGTCCTCGCCTGTAGTTCTAGACACCTCCGTTTATGCAGCGGTGATGCTCCATCTGCCAGGTGTCCCTCTGCCCGCGCCTGCAGTTCTAGCTGCCTCCGTGTATGCAGAGGTGATGCTCCATCCTCCAGGTGTCTGTCTGCCCCCACCTGCAGTTCTAGCCGCCTACGTGTATGCAGCGGTGATGCTCCATCCTCCACGTGTCCCTCTGCCCTGCCTGCAGTTCTAGCCGCCTCCTTGTATGCAGCGGTGACCCTCCATCCTCCACGTGTCTTCCTGTCCCTGCCTGCAGTTCTAGCCGCCCCCTTGTATGCAGCGGTGACGCTCCATCCACCAGGTGTCCCTCTGACCCCGCCTGCAGTTCTACCTGCCTTCGTGTATGCAGCGGTGACGCTCCATCCTCCAGGTGTCCCTCTGTCCCCGCCTGCAGTTCTAGCTGCCTCCGTGTATGCAGTGTTAACGCTCCATCCTCCAGGTATCCGTCGGACCCGCCTGCATTTCTAGCCGCCTCCATTTTTTGCAGCAGTGACCCTCCATCCTCAAGGTGTCCGTCTGTCCCCGTCTGCAGTTCTAGCCACCTCCGTGTATGCAGCGGTGACGCGCCATCCTCCAGGTGTCCGTCTGTCTCCGCCTGCAGTTCTAGCCGCCTCCGTGTATGCAGCGGTGACGCTCCATCCTCCAGGTGTCCCTCTGTCCCCACCTGCAGTTCTAGCCACCTCTGTGTCTGCAGCGGTGACGTTCCATCCTCCAGGTGTCCCTCTGTCCCCGCCTGCAGTCCTAGCCACCTCCGTGTATGCAGCGGTGACGCTCCATCCTCCAGGTGTCCGTCTGCCCCTGCCTGTAGTTCTAGCCGCCTCCGTGTATGCATCGGTGACGCTTCATCCTCCAGGTGTCACTCTGTCCCCACCTGCAGTACTAGCTACCTCCATGTATGCAGCAGTGATGCTCCATCTTCCAGAGGTCCGTGTGCCCCCGCCTGCAGTTCTAGCCACCTCCGTGTATGCATTGTTGACCCTCCATCCTCCAGGTGTCCATCTGTCCTCCCCTGCAGTTCTAGCCACCTCTGTGTATGCAGCGTTGACGCTCCATCTGCCAGGTGTCCATCTGTCCTCGCCTACAGTTCTAGCCACCTCCGTGTATGCAGCGGTGACGCTCCATCTGCCAGGTGTTCGTCTGTCTCCGCCTGCAGTTCTAGCCGCCTCCGTGTATGGAGCGGTGACGCTCCATCCTCCAGGTGTCCCTCTGTCCCCACCTGCAGTTCTAGCCACCTCCGTGTCTGCAGCGGTGACGTTCCATCCTCCAGGTGTCCCTCTGTCCCCGCCTGCAGTTCTAGCCACCTCCGTGTATGCAGCGGTTACGCTCCATCCTCCAGGTGTCCGTCTGCCCCTGCCTGTTGTTCTAGCCGCCTCCGTGTATGCAGCGGTGACGCTTCATCCTCCAGGTGTCTCTCTGTCCCCGCCTGCAGTACTAGCTACCTCCATGTATGCAGCAGTGATGCTCCATCTTCCAGATGTCCGTGTGCCCCCGCCTGCAGTTCTAGCCACCTCTGTGTATGCAGCGTTACCGCTCCGTCTGCCAGGTGTCCATCTGTCCTCGTCTGCAGTTCTAGCCACCTCCGTGTATGCAGGTGTGACGCTCCATCCTCCACGTGTCCCTCTGCCCCGCCTGCAGTTCTAGCTGCCTCCGTGTATGCAGAGGTGACGCTCCATCCTCCAGGTGTCCGTCTGCCCCCGGCTGCAGTTCTAGCCGCCTCCGTGTATGCAGCGGTGACGCTCCATCCTCCAGGTGTCCCTCTGCCTCGCCTGCAGTTCTAGCCCCCTCCGTTTATGCAGCGGTGACGCTCCATCTGCCAGGTGTCACTCTGCCCCAACTGCAGTTATAGCTGCCTCTGTGTATACAGAGGTGACGCTCCATCCTCCAGGTGTCCGTCTGTCCCCGCCTGCAGTTCTAGCTGCCTCCGTGTATGCAGCGTTGACGCTCCATCTGCCAGGTGTCCATCTGTCCTCGCCTACAGTTCTAGCCACCTCCGTGTATGCAGCGGTGATGCTCCATCTGCCAGGTGTTCGTCTGTCTCCGCCTGCAGTTCTAGCCGCTTCCGTGTATGGAGCGGTGACGCTCCATCCTCCAGGTGTCCCTCTGTCCCCACCTGCAGTTCTAGCCACCTCCGTGTCTGCAGCGGTGACGTTCTATCCTCCAGGTGTCCCTCTGTCCCCGCCTGCAGTTCTAGCCACCTCCGTGTATGCAGCGGTTACGCTCCATCCTCCAGGTGTCCGTCTGCCCCTGCCTGTTGTTCTAGCCGCCTCCGTGTATGCAGCGGTGACGCTTCATCCTCCAGGTGTCTCTCTGTCCCCGCCTGCAGTACTAGCTACCTCCATGTATGCAGCAGTGATGCTCCATCTTCCAGATGTCCGTGTGCCCCCGCCTGCAGTTCTAGCCACCTCTGTGTATGCAGCGTTGACGCTCCATCTGCCAGGTGTCCATCTGTCCTCGTCTGCAGTTCTAGCCACCTCCGTGTATGCAGGTGTGACGCTCCATCCTCCACGTGTCCCTCTGCCCCGCCTGCAGTTCTAGCTGCCTCCGTGTATGCAGAGGTGACGCTCCATCCTCCAGGTGTCCGTCTGCCCCCGGCTGCAGTTCTAGCCGCCTCCGTGTATGCAGCGGTGACGCTCCATCCTCCAGGTGTCCCTCTGCCTCGCCTGCAGTTCTAGCCCCCTCCGTTTATGCAGCGGTGACGCTCCATCTGCCAGGTGTCACTCTGCACCAACTGCAGTTATAGCTGCCTCTGTGTATACAGAGGTGACGCTCCATCCTCCAGGTGTCCGTCTGTCCCCGCCTGCAGTTCTAGCTGCCTCCGTGTATGCAGCGGTGACGCTCCATCCTCCAGGTGTCCCTCTGTCCCCGCCTGCAGTTCTAGCCGCCTCCGTGTATGCAGCGGTGACGCTCCATCCTCCAGGTGTCCCTCTGTCCCCGCCTGCAGTTCTAGCCACCTCCGTGTATGCAGCGGTGACGCTCCATCTTCCAGGTGTCCGCTGCCCCGACTGCAGTTATAGCTGCCTCTGTGTACACAGAGGTGACGCTCCATCCTCCAGGTGTCCGTCTGTCCCTGCCTGCAGTTCTAGCTGCCTCCGTGTATGCAGCGGTGACGCTCCATCCTCCAGGTGTCCCTCTGTCCCCGCCTGCAGTTCTAGCCGCCTCCGTGTCTGCAGCAGTGACGCTCCATCCTCCAGGTGTCCCTCTGTCCCCGCCTGCAGTTCTAGCCGCCTCCGTGTCTGCAGCAGTAACGCTCCATCCTCCAGGTGTCCCTCTGTCCCCGCCTGCAGTTCTAGCCACCTCTGTGTATACAGCAGTGACGCTCCATCCTCCAGGTGTCCCTCTGTCCCCGCCTCCAGTTCTAGCCACCTCCGTGTATGCAGCGGTGACGCTTCATCCTCCAGGTGTCTCTCTGTCCCTGCCTGCAGTACTAGCCGTCTCCATGTATGCAGCGGTGATGCTCCATCTTCCAGGGGTCAGTTTCCCCCCCGCCTGCAGTTCTAGCCACCTCTGTGTATGCAGCGTTGACCCTCCATCCTCCAGGTGTCCATCTGTTCTCGCCTGCAGTTCTAGCCACCTCCGTGTATGCAGTGTTAACGCTCCATCTGCTAGGTGTCCATCTGTCCTCGCCTGCAGTTCTAGCTGCCTCCGTGTATGCAGAGGTGATGCTCCATCCTCCAGGTGTCCGTCTGCCCCCACCTGCAGTTCTAGCCGCCTCCGTGTATGCAGCAGTGACGCTCCATCCTCCAGGTGTCCATCTGTCCTCCCCAGCAGTTCTAGCCACCTCTGTGTATGCAGCGTTGACGCTCCATCCTCCAGGTGTCCGTCTGCCCCGCCTGCAGTTCTAGCCACCTCTGTGTATGCAGCGGTGACGCTCCATCCTCCAGGTGTCCCTCTGCCCCCAGCCTGCAGTTGTAGCCGCCTCCGTGTATGCAGCGGTGACGCTTCATCCTCCAGGTGTCTCTCTGTCCCCGCCTGCAGAACTAGCCGCCTCCATGTATGCAGCGGTGATGCTCCATCTTCCAGGGGTCAGTGTGCCCCCCGCCTGCAGTTCTAGCCACCTCTGTGTATGCAGCGTTGACCCTCCATCCTCCAGGTGTCCATCTGTTCTCGCCTGCAGTTCTAGCCACTTCCGTGTATGCAGTGTTCACGCTCCATCTGCTAGGTGTCCATCTGTCCTCGCCTGCAGTTCTAGCCACCTCCGTGTATGCAGCGGTGACGCTCCATTTGCTAGGTGTCCCTCTGCCCCCGCCTGCAGTTCTAGCTGCCTCCGTGTATGCAGAGGTGATGCTCCATCCTCCAGGTGTCCGTCTGCCCCCGCCTGCATTTCTAGCCGCCTCCATGTATGCAGTGGTGACGCTCCATCCTCTAGGTGTCCCTCTGCCCCCCGCCTGCAGTTCTAGCCGCCTCCGTGTATGCAGCGGTGACGTTTCATCCTCCAGGGGTCCGTGTGCCCCCGTCTGCAGTTCTAGCCGCCTCCATGTATGCAGTGGTGACGCTCCATCCTCCAGGTGTCCCTCTGCCCCCGCCTGCAGTTCTAGCCGCCTCCATGTATGCAGCGGTGACGCTTCATCCTCCAGGGGTCCGTGTGCCCCCGTCTGCAGTTCTAGCCGCCTCCTTGTATGCAGAGGTGACCCTCCATCCTCCACGTGTCTTCCTGTCCCTGCCTGCAGTTCTAGCCGCCTCCGTGTATGCAGCGGTGACGCTCCATCCTCCAGGTGTCCCTCTGCCCCACGCCTGCAGTTCTAGCCGCCTCCTTGTATGCAGCGGTGACGCTCCATCCACCAGGTGTCCCTCTGACCCCGTCTGCAGTTCTACCTGCCTCCGTGTATGCAGCGGTGACGCTCCATCCTCCAGGTGTCCCTCTGTCCCCGCCTGCAGTTCTAGCTGCCTCCGTGTATGCAGTGTTGACGCTCCATCCTCCAGGTGTCCGTCCGCAGGCCTGCATTTCTAGCCGCCTCCATTTTTTGCAGCGGTGACCCTCCATCCTCAAAGTGTCCGTCTGTCCCCTCCTGCAGTTCTAGCCGCCTCCGTGTATGCAGCGGTGACGCGCCATTCTCCAGGTGTCCGTCTGTCTCCGCCTGCAGTTCAAGCCGCCTCCGTGTATGCAGCGGTGACGCTCCATCCTCCAGGTGTCCCTCTGTCCCCACCTGCAGTTCTAGTCACCTCCGTGTCTGCAGCGGTGACGTTCCATCCTCCAGGTGTCCCTCTGTCCCCGTCTGCAGTTCTAGCCACCTCTGTGTATGCAGCGGTGACGCTCCATCCTCCAGGTGTCCGTCTGCCCCTGCCTGTAGTTGTAGCCGCCTCCGTGTATGCATCAGTGACGCTTCATCCTCCAGGTGTCTCTCTGTCCCCGCCTGCAGTACTAGCTACCTCCATGTATGCAGCAGTGATGCTCCGTCTTCCAGAGGTCCGTGTGCCCCCGCCTGCAGATCTAGCCACCTCCGTGTATGCAGCGTTGACCCTCCATCCTCCAGGTGTCCATCTGTCCTCCCCAGCAGTTCTAGCCATCTCCGTGTATGCAGCGTTGACGCTCCATCTGCCAGGTGTCCATCTGTCCTCGCCTGCAGTTCTAGCCACCTCCGTGTATGCAGCGGTGATGCTCCATCTGCCAGGTGTCCCTCTGCCCCCGCCTGCAGTTCTATCTGCCTCCGTGTATGCAGAGGTGACGCTTCATCCTCCAGGTGTCCGTCTGCCCCCGGCTGCAGTTCTAGCCGCCTCCGTGTATGCAGCGGTGACGCTCCATCCTCCAGGTGTCCCTCTGCCTCGCCTGCAGTTCTAGCCCCCTACGTTTATGAAGCAGTGACGCTCCATCTGCCAGGTGTCCCTCTGCCCCGACTGCAGTTATAGCTGCCTCTGTGTACACAGAGGTGACGCTCCATCCTCCAGGTGTCCGTCTGTCCCCGCCTGCAATTCTAGCTGCCTCCGGGTATGCAGCGGTGACGCTCCATCCTCCAGGTGTCCCTCTGTCCCCGCCTGCAGTTCTAGCCGCCTCCGTGTCTGCAGAAGTGACGCTCCATCCTCCAGGTGTCCCTCTGTCCCCGCCTGCAGTTCTAGCCACCTCCGTGTATGCAGCGGTGACGCTCCATCCTCCAGGTGTCCGTCTGCCCCTGCCTGTAGTTCTAGCCGCCTCCGTGTATGCAGCGGTGACGCTTCATCCTCCAGATGTCTCTCTGTCCCCGCCTGCAGTACTAGCCGCCTCCATGTATGCAGCGGTGATGCTCCATCTTCCAGGGGTCAGTGTGCCCCCCGCCTGCAGTACTAGCCACCTCTGTGTATGCAGCGTTGACCCTCCATCCTCCAGGTGTCCATCTGTTCTCGCCTGCAGTTCTAGCCACCTCCGTGTATGCAGTGTTGACGCTCCATCTGCTAGGTGTCCATCTGTCCTCGCCTGCAGTTCTAGCCACCTCTGTGTATGCAGCGGTGACGCTCCATTTGCTAGGTGTCCCTCTGCCCCCGCCTGCAGTTCTAGCTGCCTCCGTGTATGCAGAGGTGATGCTCCATCCTCCAGGTGTCCATCTGTCCTCCCCAGCAGTTCTAGCCACCTCCGTGTATGCAGCGTTGACGCTCCATCCTCCAGGTGTCCGTCTGCCCCCGCCTGCAGTTCTAGCCACCTCTGTGTATGCAGCGTTGACCCTCCATCCTCCAGGTGTCCGTCTGCCCCCACCTGCAGTTCTAGCCGCCTCCGTGTATGCAGCAGTGACGCTCCATCCTCCAGGTGTCCATCTGTCCTCCCCAGCAGTTTTAGCCACCTCCGTGTATGCAGCGTTGACGCTCCATCTGCCAGGTGTCCATCTGTCCTCGCCTGCAGTTCTAGCCACATCCGTGTATGCAGTGGTGACGTTCCATCTGCCAGGTGTCCCTCTGCCCCCGCCTGCAGTTCTAGCTGCCTCCGTGTATGCAGAGGTGACGCTCCATCCTCCAGGTGTCCGTCTGCCCCCGGCTGCAGTTCTAGCCGCCTCCGTGTATGCAGCGGTGACGCTCCATCCTCCAGGTGTCCCTCTGCCTTGCCTGCAGTTCTAGCCCCCTACGTTTATGCAGCGGTGATGCTCCATCTGCCAGGTGTCCCTCTGCCCCGACTGCAGTTATAGCTGCCTCTGTGTACACAGAGGTGACGCTCCATCCTCCAGGTGTCCGTCTGTCCCCGCCTGCAGTTCTAGCTGCCTCCGTGTATGCAGCGGTGACGCTCCATCCTCCAGGTGTCCGTCTGTCCCCGCCTGCAGTTCTAGCTGCCTCCGTGTATGCAGCGGTGACGCTCCATCCTCCAGGTGTCCCTCTGCCCCCCGCCTGCAGTTCTAGCCGCCTCTGTGTATGCAGCGGTGACGCTTCATCCCTCAGGGGTCTGTGTACCCCCGTCTGCAGTTCTAGCCACCTCCGTGTATGCAGCGTTGACGTTCCATCCTCCAGGGGTCCGTCTGCCCCCCGCCTGCCGTTCTAGCCGCCTCTGTGTATGCAGCGGTGAGGCTCCATCCTCCAGGTGTCCGCCTGCCCCACGCCTGCAGTTCTAGCCGCCTCTGTGTAGCAGCAGTGAGGCTCCATCCTCCAGGTGTCGGTCTGTCCCTGTGTCCATCTGACCCCACCTGCATTTCTAGCCGCCTCCATGTATACAGCAGTGACGCTCCATCCTCCAGGTCTCCCTCTGCCCATCGCCTGCAGTTCTAGCCACCTCCGTGTATGCAGTGTTGACGCTCCATCCTCCAGGTGTCCGTCTGCCCCCACCTGCATTTCTAGCCGCCTCCATGTATGCAGCGGTGATGCTTCATCCTCCAGGTTTCCCTCTGCCCCCCGCCTGCAGTTCTAGCCACCTCCGTGTATGCAGCGGTGACGCTCCAGCCTCCAGGGGTCCGTGTGCCCCCGTCTGCAGTTCTAGCCTCCTCCGTGTATGCAGCGTTGAGGCTCCATCCTCCAGGTGTCCGTCTGTACCCGTGTCCATCTGACACCGCCTGCGGTTCTAGCCGCCTCCTTGTATGCAGCGGTGAGGCTCCATCCTCCAGGTGTCCGTCTGCCCCCTGCCTGCAGTTCTAGCCACCTCCGTGTATGCAGGGGTGAGGTTCCATCCTCCAGGTGTCCCTCTGTCCCTGCCTGCAGTTCTAGCCGCCTCTGTGAATGCAGCGGTGATGCTCCATCCTCCAGGTGTCCGTCTGCCCCCCGCCTGCAGTTCTAGCCGCCTCCGTGTATGCAGCGGTGAGGCTCCATCCTCCAGGTGTCCCTCTGTCCCTGCCTGCAGTTCTAGCCACCTCCGTGTATGCAGCGGTGAGGCTCCATACTCCAGGTGTCCGTCTGCACCCGCCTGCAGTTCTAGCCGCCTCTGTATATGCAGCGGTGACGCTCCATCCTCCAGGTGTCCGTCTATCACCCTGTCCGTCTGTCCCCCGCCTGCAGTTCCAGCCGCCTCCGTGTATGCAGCGGTGATGCTCCATCCTCCAGGTGTCCGTCTGTCACCCTGTCCATCTGTCCCCCACCTGCAGTTCCAGCCGCCTCCGTGTATGCAGAGGTGACGCTCCATCCTCCAGGTTTCCGTCTGTCACCCGCCTGCAGTTCTAGCCGCCTCCATCTATGCAGCATTAACGCTCCATCCTGCAGGTGTCCTTCTGCCCCCCACCTGCAATTCTAGACACCTCCATGTATGCAGCGGTGACGTTTCATCCTCCAGGTGTCCCTCTGCCCCCCGCCTGCAGTTCTAGCCTCCTCCTTGTGTGCAGCGGTGACGCTCCATCCTCCAGGTGTCCCTCTGTCCCCGCCTGCAGTTCTAGCTGCCTCAGTTTATGCAGCAGTGATGCTCTATCCTCCAGGTGTCCCTCTGTCTCCACCTGCAGCTCTAGCCACCTCCGTCTATGCAGCATTGACGCTCCATCCTCCAGGTGTCCGTCTGCCCCCGCCTGCATTTCTAGCCGCCTCCATGTATGCAGCGGTGACGCTCCATCCTCCAGGTTTCCATCTGCCCCTCGCCTGCCGTTCTAGCCACCTCTGTGTATGCAGTGTTGACGCTCCATCCTCCAGGTGTCCGTCTGCCCCCACCTGCATTTCTAGCCGCCTCCATGTATGCAGCAGTAATGCTTCATCCTCTAGGTTTCCCTCTGCCCCGCGCCTGCAGTTCTAGCCACCTCTGTATATGCAGCGGTGACGATCCATCCTCCAGGGGTCCGTGTGCCCCCGTCTGCAGTTCTAGCCACCTCCGTGTATGCAGCGTTGACGTTCCATCCTCCAGGGGTCCGTCTGCCCCTCACCTGCAGTTCTAGCCGCCTCCGTGTATGCAGCGGTGAGGCTCCATCCTCCAGGTGTCCGTCTGTCCCCGTGTCCATCTGACCCCGCCTTCAGTTCTAGCCGCCTCCTTGTATGCAGCGATGAGGCTCCATCCTCCATGTGTCCGTCTGCCCCAGGCTGCAGTTCTAGCCGCCTCCGTGTATGCAGGGGTGAGGCTCCATCCTCCAGGTATCCTTTGGTCCCTGCCTGCAGTTCTAGCCGCCTCTGTGTATACAGCGGTGATGCTCCATCCTCCAGGTGTCCGTCTGCCCCTCGCCTGCACTTCTAGCTGCCTCCGTGTATGTAGCGGTGAGGCTCCATCCTCCAGGTGTCCCTCTGTCCCTGCCTGCAGTTCTAGCTGCCTCTGTGTATGCAGCGGTGAGGCTCCATACTCCAGGTGTCCGTCTGCCCCCGCCTGCAGTTCTAGCCGCCTCTGTGTATGCAGTGGTGACGCTCCATCCTCCAGGTGTCCGTCTGCCCCCACCTGCAGTTCTAGCCACCTCCGTGTATGCAGCGGTGACGCTCCATCCTCCAGGTGTCCGTCTGTTACCCTGTCCGTGTGTCCCCCGCCTGCAGTTCTAGCCGCTTCCGTGTATGCAGCGGTGACGCTCCATCCTCCAGGTGTCCGTCTGTCCCCGCCTGCAGTTCTAGCCGCCTCCATGTATGCAGCGTTGACGCTCCATCCTGCAGGTGTCCGTCTGCCCCCCGCTTGCAGTTCTAGACACCTCCATGTATGCAGCAGTGACGCTCCATCCTCCAGGTGTCGGTCTGCCTCCCGCCTGCAGTTCAAGCCACCTCCGTGTATGCAGCAATGGCGCTCCATCCTCCAGGTGTCCGTCTGTCCCCGTGTCCATCTGTCCCCTGCCTGCAGTTCTTCCCGCCTCATGTATGCAGTGGTGACGCTCCATCCTCCAGGTGTCCGTCTGTCCCCAGCCTCCATGTATGCAGCGGTGATGCTCCATCCTCCAGGTTTCCGTCTGTCCCCGTGTCCATCTGACCCCGCCTGCAGTTCTAGCCGCCTCTGTGTACGCAGCGGTGATGCTCCATCCTCCAGGGGTCCCTCTGCCCCCCACCTGCATTTCTAGCCACCTCCGTGTATGCAGCTGTGACGCTCCATCCTCCAGGTGTCCGTCTGTCCCCGTGTCCGTCTGTCCCCTGCCTGCAGTTCTTCCCGCCTCATGTATGCAGTGGTGACGCTCCATCCTCCAGGTGTCCGTCTGTCCCCAGCCTCCATGTATGCAGCGGTGATGCTCCATCCTCCAGGTTTCCGTCTGTCCCCGTGTCCATCTGACCCCGCCTGCAGTTCTAGCCGCCTCCTTGTAAGCAGCGGTGAGGCTCCATCCTCCAGGTGGCTCTCTGCCCTCGCTTGCAGTTCTTGCCACCTCCGTGTATGCAGCGTTGACCCTCCATCGTCCAGGTGTCCATCTGTCCTTGCTTGCAGTTCTTGCCACCTCCGTGTATGCAGCGTTGACGCTCCATCCGCCAGGTGTCCATCTGTCCCCGCCTGCCGTTCTAGCCACCTCCGTGCATGCAGCGTTGACGCTCCATCCTCCAGGTGTCCGTTTGTCCCCACCTGCAGTTCTTGCTGCCTCCGTGCATGCAGCGGTGACGTTCCATCCTCCAGGTGTCCGTCTTTCCCCGCCTGCAGTTCTAGCCGCCTCCGTGTATGCAGTGGTGACGCTCCATCCTCCAGGTGTCCGTCTGTCCACACCTGCAGTTCTAGCTGCCTCCATGCATGCAGCAGTGACGTTCCATCCTCTAGGTGTCCGTCTGTCCCCGCCTGCAGTTCTAGCTGCCTCCGTGCATGCAGCGGCGACGCTCCATCCTCTGCCCCCCGCCTGCAGTTCTAGCCGCCATTTGTATGCAGCCGTGACCCTCCATCCTCCAGGTGTCCCTCTGTCCCTGCCTGCAGTTCTAGCCGCCTCCATGTATGCAGCGGTGACGCTCCATCCGCCAGGTGTCAATCTGTCCTCGCCTGCAGTTCTAGGCACCTCCATGTATGCAGCGGTGACACTCCATCCTCCAGGTGTCCGTCTGCCCCCCGCCTGCAGTTCTAGCCACCTCTGTATCTGCAGCGGTGACGCTCCATCCCTCAGGTGTCCTTCTGTCCCCGCCTGAAGTTCTAGCCGCCTCCGTGTATGCAGCGGTGACGCTCCATCCTGCAGGTGTCCGTCTGCCCTCCGCCTGCAGTTCTAGCCGCCTCCTTGTATGCAGCGGTGACGCTCCATCCACCAGGTGTCCCTCTGCCCCCCGCCTGCAGTTCTAGCCACCTCCGTGTATGCAGCGGTGACGCTCCATCCTCCAGGTGTCCGTCTGCCCCCACCTGCAGTTCTAGCCACCTCCGTGTCTGCAGCAGTGACGCTCCATCCTCCAGGTGTCCCTCTCCCCCCCGCCTGCAGTTCTAGCCACCTCTGTGTATGCAGCGGTGACGCTCCCTCCTCCAGGTGTCCGTCTGCCCCCGCCTGCAGTTCTAGCCACCTCCGTGTCTGCAGCGGTGACGCTCCATCCTCCAGGGGTCCGTCTGTCCCGTGTCCGTCTGTCCCTGCCTGCAGCAGCTCTGTATGAGCACAGAAGCGGAGAGGGGGGGTTCTGAGAACAAAAGTGTTCAGGACGGGAGGGAGCACACGAAGAGATATTATAATAGCAATACCAAGAGCCTGGGCCAGAGAGGGGGCTAGATAATTAGAGGCAAGAGAGGATCAGAGAAAGCATTTGAGAGGAGAAACATAAATGTATACGAGGAGAGCATGGCTGAGAAAAAGGATGGATGAATGGATGGATATTTCACTGCCAGGCGAGAAGGAGAGGCCACAGTGTTGATGTGAGCTGTAGCTGAGCTCCGGATGTGAACTGTAACTGAGCTCTGGATGTGAGCAGAAGCTGAGCTGCAGATGAGAACTGTGACTGAACTCCAGATGTGAAGTGTGACTCAGTTGTGGATGTGAGCAGTAGCTGGACTCATGATATGAGATGTGAGCTGTAGCTGAGATCCAGATGTAAGCTGTAGCTGACCTTCAGGTGTGAGTAGTAGCTGAGCTCCAGATGTGAACTGTGACTGAGCTCTGGATGTGAGCAGCAGCTGGACGCATGATATGGGATGTGAGATGTAACCGAGCCTCTAATGGGAGCTATAGCTGAGCACTTAATGCGAGCTGTAGCTGAGCACTAAATGAGAGCTGTAGCTGAGCACTTAATGGGAGCTATAGCTGAGCACTAAATGAGAGCTGTAGCTGAGCACTAAATGGGAGCTATAGCTGAGCACTTAATGCGAGCTGTAGCTGAGCACTTAATGCGAGCTATAGGTGAGCACTTAATTGGAGCTGTAGCTGAGCACTTAATGTGAGCTATAGCTGAGCACTAAATGCGAGCTGTAGCTGAGCACTTAATGCGAGCTATAGGTGAGCACTTAATTGGAGCTATAGCTGAGCACTTAATGCGAGCTGTAGCTGAGCACTAAATGTGAGCTGTAGCTGAGCACTTAATGCGAGCTATAGCTGAGCACTAAATGCGAGCTGTAGCTGAGCACTTAATGCGAGCTATAGGTGAGCACTTAATTGGAGCTATAGCTGAGCACTAAATGAGAGCTGTAGCTGAGCACTTAATGGGAGCTATAGCTGAGCACTAAATGAGAGCTGTAGCTGAGCACTTAATGGGAGCTGTAGCTGAGCACTTAATGGGAGCTGTAGCTGAGCACTTAATGCGAGCTATAGGTGAGCACTTAATGTGAGCTGTAGCTGAGCAGTTAATGCGAGCTGTAGGTGAGCACTTAATGTGAGCTGTAGCTGAGCACTTAATGCGAGCTGTAGCTGAGCAGTTAATGTGAGCTGTAGCTGAGCACTTAATGCGAGCTGTAGCTGAGCAGTTAATGTGAGCTGTAGCTGAGCACTTAATGCGAGCTGTAGCTGAGCAGTTAATGTGAGCTGTAGCTGAGCACTTAATGCGAGCTGCTCAGCTGTATCTCATCTCCGGATGTGACCTTGTTGCCACTTTGCCTGCTTGGCCTGATCAACGTGACAGTCCTCAAAAAGTGTGTGTGTGTTGTGTGAAACCACACACCCAACAATTACAGTCCAGAACCAACGATCTCAAGGTGCACTTTAAATAGAAAGAAAATACGTTGAAAATAAGAATAATATGAAAATGTTTAAAATAGTTCAAGAAACCAAAAGTTCTAACGGAACAAAATGGATCTGTGAATCAAATGAAGGGCTTAAAATTGTCTACGTCCCACTAGCAACAACCAACAAGTATTGGCAAAGCCCATAGGTCTGGCGTTGGCTGCTAGCCTTTTGGCTTTGTCAATAATTGTTTTGTGCAGCTTTTTGTGAACCGTTACTACTGGGAGAGCTGCCAGACCCTCGTCATTATGAAGAAAAACATTGGCTAAAAGCAGAAATACTTTTTGGTCTCAAAAAGCACACACAGGGTTGGTGGCCCTTGACTCTGAAGGGAACTAATTTGTGTGTGGGTTTGCTACTTGTGAAAGAGCTGAAGCCGTCAGTCACAGTGAAGTCAGCCAATGACTGAAGTGGGTGGGACTGTTGCCCCATGCTATAAGCTGTAGTGTGACAAGAACTTTGAGAATGACACGGAAACAGAGCAGTGGGGGAAGACGGCTGACTGAAAGACCCTGTAAGTATATTATAGAAATAATTTTAGTCAAATCAAAAGATCTTGGCCAACCCCAGACCTAAAAGGAGTCGGGTATCATAATTGTTCACTGGCCCAAGACTCAGCACCTGGGCTTGGGAGCCCAAAGGTGTTCAGAGCCCGGTAGGCCTCGAGGAGCTTTCCCCTAGGTGTGGCAGGTGCCCAGGTCTGTGCATTGTCGAGATATGGAGGCTGTCTGCCCAGCTGCGCCCGTCATTCCTGGGCAGTGGGATTCCCAGGTTGTGTCTGTACTCATCTCAGGGCCCCCGGCCACTTGAGGAGAGTCTGAAACGAAGTGTGGGGGCTTCAGAACTGGTGCAAGTCTTATGTTAGGATTGTAGTGTTGACGCCGGAAGCGGTCAACACCACAGAGAGAGACCAGGAAGGGGAAAGTTGGAACTCACCCCTATACCAAAGGTGCAAGATGGATTGCACCGTGACGACAGGGGGGAGGGCATAAGAGGGGAGGCGAAGGCCGGGAAAGGGCATTCGAGTGAGAGAGCATTTGAAATAAAGGACTCTGTTTGCAACGCACTCTGGCGCTGAGTCTTTATTTCAGTGGTCGCGTTTGCACATAGCGCGACCCAACAACTTGGCGACGAGAGTGGTGACGCCTACCCCCGGACCACCCAAGACTGAGCCTGCCGACCCCGGGCCTACCTCTCAAGAGGCAGAAATCACCTGCGGCCGTCTTCTCCCACGGCGATTTTGGCTGTTGAAGGCCCGGCGCACTGCTGCACGCACGGAGCCCTGCCGCACCTCCACCCAGCCTCACCTTCACGCCGGGACGTTGCTCCGCTGCACCAGAGCACGTGTGAGCCCCGGCAGCAGCGTCTCCTCGATCGGCGCGCCAGCCGGCGATGAATCAGGACAAGCAAAATCCGGCGCGCACGTGTGGCTGAGAGGGCCTTCCCTGACAAGCCCTGCAACGGCCGTTGCGCGCACATCAGCTCCGCTGCGCAAGTCTGCATAAGGAACAAATCCTCGCAACGCACGCGAGAGGAAAAAAATTAATTAAATAAAAAAAAATTAAAAATAAATACCGGAAGGCTCCGCTGCGCACATCTGCAAAAGAAAAAAAAAACAACAAACACAATTAAGAAAAGCTCCCATCACAGCCTGCAAAACAAAAAAAATAAAAATACAAAGAGGACATACCTGGACTTTACAGTAAACCAAAAGAACACTGGAGACACCGCTGCGCAAATCTGCAAAAGGAAGAAAAAAAAAAGGGAAAAAGAAAAGCCCTACAACACAGGAGGTAAACACCTGCACATGATTTAGAACAAGGGAGTCAAACAAAAAGGTGTCTGAAAAGCTGGCGTGAGTAAAGACTTACCGCAAGGAAAGCAAGGTTCACGATAAAACACAGGTGCTAGGAAGTTTGTGGTTTTTTTTTCTTTGCCAAGCAAGACATTATCTACACTAGATCCATGGCCGGCATTCCACCACTAGAGCCTTTCACAGTCAAAGGCGCACCCCCCACCCAAGCAGCAAGGTGGAAAGTCTGGGTGGAGCGCCTTGAAACATATTTCAAAGCACTTGATGTGCAACCAAAAAGGAGGAGGCCCCTCCTTCTCCACATCAGAGGAGCAGACATCCACAAAATGTTCAAGTCTGTCACAGAAGCGAGGCCACGAACATATGAAACTCTAAAAGGAGTAATCACAGCACATTTCGAACCATATGCGAATCTGGACTATGAGAGGTTCCTCCTGCGCCAAGCCAGACAAGTCACCGACGAGTCCGTGGACGTTTTCTACACTAGGCTTAGAGAACTAGCCAGCACTTGCACACTGCCTGACGAAGAGGACGAAATCAGGGCACAATTCATTCAGGGATGCTCATCGTCAAAACTTCAAGAACGCATCCTGCAGCAACCGAATATGCAGGAACTATCACAGGCCCGAGCAGCGCATATGGAACAGACCCCTGCAGCCCAACCGAAGGCGGAAGCAGCAAATGTGGTAACAACGGACATGTCGCGACAAAAAGACACCTATAAAGGGAGACCCAAGAACAGATCATGCAAATGGTGCGGAGGCCCAGCACCACACCCAATGACCTGCCCGGCCTGGGGCAAAATATGCAGCGCATGCGGGAAGTTAAACCATTTTGCCAAAGTTTGCAGGTCTTCACACAAACAGACAACCAAAGGTCCGAAGAAAATGGTCAAAATGGTCGAAACTGCACTGGATCCAGATTCGGATAGCGACATGGACAACGACTCACACGTGGTGCACATCATACACGGTGTTGGGGGCCGACGCCTACCCACATGTCAAGTCACGATCCAAGGGTCACCCATATCGGCACTAGTAGACACCGAAGCGTCGATCAATCTGATGGCCATGGATATATATAACAACCTACCCAAGCCACTGCCGCCGCAAATACCCACCAACGTACAGGTGTTCGCCGTCGGAAACAGCTGCCCTCTAGTGATTACAGGAACATTCACCACAGATATCTCCCACGAGGACACTGGAAAAGCCACAAAGATCTACGTCTCCAAAGACGGCACCGGATTCCTGTTAGGCTGCCGAACAGCCCAAGATCTGGAGTTAGTGCATTTTGCTTTCAGCATCCACACAAATGCACTCCACCAACTCATGCAAGAATTCAGGACCCTGTTTGAAGGCATCGGCTGCCTGAAGGGCCCCCGCTACGGCTTAATATCGATTAATCCATCACCCCAACTGCACTCAGACATCGCAGCATTGCGTTTCACCTTCGCCCCAAAGTGGAACGCGAACTCCACATGTTGAAACAAGCGGGTATCATCGAGAAGGTCACGGGTCCAACACCACGGGTATCCCCAATTGTAGTCGCGAAGAAACTCAAACAGCCTGACGCGGTCCGGATATGCGTCGACATGCGCATGCCCAATCTGGCAATAAAACGAGAACGGCACCTCACTCCTACGATCGACGACATCCTCAGCGAGCTGACAGGATCCTGTTGGTTTTCCAAAATGGACATTCGGTCAGGCTACCACCAGATCATGCTGCACCCCGAATCCAGGCCCATAACCACATTTTCCACTCATAACGGGTTGTGGCAATACAAAAGACTTAGGGGGTCATTCTGACCCTGGCGGTCATGGACCGCCAGGGCCAACGACCGCGGGAGCACCGCCAACAGGCTGTCGGTGCTCCCATGGGCATTCTGACCGCGGCGGTACAGCCGCGGTCAGAAACGGAAAACCGGCGGTATCCCGCCGGTTTCCCGCTGCCCTGGGGAATCCTCCATGGCGGCGCTGCAGTCAGCGCCGCCATGGGGATTCCGACCCCCTTACCACCAGCCTGGCTCTGGCGGTTTTGACCGCCAGAACCTGGCTGGCGGTAACGGGTGTCGCGGGGCCCCTGGTGGCCCCTGCAGTGCCCATGCCACTGGCATGGGCACTGCAGGGGCCCCCTAACAGGGCCCCACCAAGATTTTCAGTGTCTGCCAAGCAGACACTGAAAATCGCGACGGGTGCAACTGCACCCGTCGCACCCCTTCCACTCCGCCGGCTCCATTCGGAGCCGGCATCCTCATGGAAGGGGGTTTCCCTCTGGGCTGGCGGGCGGCCTTCTGGCGGTCGCCCGCCAGCCCAGCGGGAAACTCAGAATAACCGCGGTGGTCTTTTGACCGCGCAGCGGTATTCTGGCGGTTCCCGCTTGGCGGGCGGCTCCCACCGCCCGTCAAGCTCAGAATGACCCCCTTAATTTTGGCATATCAAGCGCAGCAGAAGTTTTCCAACACGTCATCAAAGAAGTCCTGCAGGGACTCCCAGGAGTCCTGAATGTAAGTGATGACATTTTAGTTCACGCACCAAACATTGAAACACATCTAAAACGACTGCGAGCCGTATTCGCCAGGCTACAAAAACAAGGACTGACTCTTCACAAGGACAAATGCGATTTCCTCAAAGAAGAGATACGTTTTTTCGGATATCACTTCTCGAAGCACAGAGTAGGACCAGACCCCCAGAAAGTCAAAGACATCCAAGAAGCCCCAGCGCCAACAACGGTGACAGGAGTAAGGAGTTTCCTGGGCATGATCACATACTGTGGGCGGTTCATGAAAAACCTAGCCGACATCACAGGACCTTTGCGGCAACTCACACAGGCGAATCAACCATGGATGTGGGGTGAAGAACAAGAAGCGGCTTTCCAAGCCACCAAAAAGGCACTGTCGGCTGACACCACGTTAGCGTTTTTCGACCCCCAGCGACAATCACAACTTGTGGTCGACGCCAGCCTCACTGGCCTTGGGGCAGTGCTAACGCAGAAACAGGACTGTGGAGAGTGGGCCCCCATTGCTTTTTCCAGCCACACACTCACACCAACAGAGCAAAGATACTCACAAATCGAACGTGAGGTTATCGCCATCCACTGGGGGTGCCGCCATTTTCATCTCTACCTATACGGCAAGCCGTTTTCTGTCGTGACAGACCACAAGCCCCTACTGCCCCTATTCAAAGGATCTGCCTCCAAACCCCCACCCAGAATCGAGAAGTGGATCCTGCAGCTACAGGAGTACGATTTCACGCTCGTCTACCAACCCGGCACAAAAAACCCGGCAGACTTCCTATCCAGACACGCACGGCCGGCTACGTCACAGGAAGTAGAAGAAGCCCGGGAAACTGAAGAATATGTGAGGTTGGTAGTAGAACGAGCACGGCCTCTACCCATACCACTCAGCGAGGTAGTGACAGCGACTGAACAAGACAAATGCCTGCAGCTGGCCATAACAGCCACCCGCACAGGGGAATGGAGACCACTCCAGCGGCCAGACTCATTCCGCACGCAACAAGCTCAAGCCCGCCTACACGCCCTATTGTGTGCCAAGAACTTTCCGTGACTGAAGAAGGCTGTCTGCTAAGGGGTCTCCGCCTCATGATGCCATCCAGCCTCACAATCCGAGCAGTGTCCCTTGCCCACAGGGCACACCAGGGAATCGTCAAATCAAAAGCCCGCCTCAGGAACAAAGGGGGTCATTCTGACCCTGGCGGTCATGGACCGCCAGGGCCAACGACCGTGGAAGCAACGCCAACAGGCTGGCGGTGCTTCCATGGGCATTCTGACCGCGGCGGTACAGCCGCGGTCAGAAACGGGAAACCGGCGGTGTCCCGCCGGTTTCCCGCTGCCCCAAGGAATCCTCCACGGTGGCGCTGCAAGCAGCGCCGCCATGGGGATTCCGACCCCCTTCCCGCCAGCCTGGTTCTGGCGGTTTTCACCGCCAGAACCTGGCTGGCGGGAACGGGTGTCGTGGCCCATGCCATTTGCATGTGCACTGCAGGGGCCCCCTAACAGGGCCCCACTTAGATTTTCAGTGTCTGCGTGGCAGACACTGAAAATCGCAACGGGTGCAACTGCACCTGTCGCACCCCTTCCACTCCGCCGGCTCCATTCGGAGCCGGCATCCTCGTGGAAGGGGGTTTCCCACCGGCATCCTCGTGGAAGGGGGAATGACCCCCAAAGTCTGGTTCCCAGGTCTTGATAAATTGGTCGAAGACACAGTGAAAAGGTGCCTTGTCTGTCAAGCTAGCGGCAACCCTGACCCCCCAGCACCTATTATAACAGAACAAGGACCGTCAGCACCATGGCAAACAGTGAGTGCAGATTTTGGGCATCTGCCAGATGGCTCACACATGATCATTGTGGTTGATGACTATTCACGCTATCCTGAGGTGGAAATAGTGCAGTCAACTTCCGCACACACCGTCATTCCCAAATTTGAAAAGCTCATGGCTACTCACGGGTTCTTTGGAGAGATACGCACAGATAACGGGCCCCCATTCAACAGCCACGAGTGGGCCGAATTTCTAGCGTCAACAAACACCAAACACAGACGCATCACACCCCGATGGCCGCAAGCAAATGGGGAGGTGGAAAGATTTGTAAGAACACTGAACAAAGTCATCTGAATTGCGGTGGCAGAAGCAGAAAACACGGAAAGAGCCATTTACACATTTCTAAGGGAGTACAGGGTAACACCACACGCCACCACAGGGGCCACTCCCAGCCAGCTCTGTTTTGGCAGAACGTGATGGACGCCATCCCGCATCACCCGTCCTGGAGGGCGAAAACCCCACCACCCAATGCGTCAACAGCAAAGAGAAGCACGGCAAACAAGTATGCCTCCCAGAAAAGAAGAACACGAGAAACGAGGGTGCAAGTGGGTGATAGGGTTCTGGTCAAAGATCGCCACCCAGGCAGCAAGTTCCGTCTGCCTTTTGAGGTACGACCATGGACCGTGACTGCAGTGAAAGGCACCATGGTGACAGCCCGGCGAGGACCAGAAACTGTAACCCGAAATGAAGCGTTGTTCAAACACCCGCCCCAGGAGACACCCAAGGAGGGAGACAGGAGCAGCGTCGAGAAGAGGGCGGAATTAGACGCAGAGACCAACGAGTGGAGTACAACAGGAGAAGGAATAGGAAGCAGCCAGGAGAGCCAGACAGATCAGCCATCACTGGAACGAGGGCACCCAGGGAGCAGGATCTAGAACGTCTGACCCAAACGAGGAAAGAGCCCAAACGTCAGGGCGGTCTGGCAGAGGAAGATACATGCTAAGACACAACCCTGACCCATCAAGGCGGTATGCTGATTTCCACATGTGACTAATTTACAGAGGTGCCAATTCAGTGATGTCTCAGGCCTACCAGTGGCCACCGGTCTAGGTTCTGTTTTAAAGTTCTGTTAAGA